>NW_026057578.1:48931961-49134461 GCF_023721935.1 Panthera uncia | reverse complement strand
TATCTTTAGAATAAATAAATAAGCATTTTGTTTTTTTAAAAGTGAGAGGCCGTGCTCGCTTCGGCAGCACATATACTAAAAAAGTGAGAGGCAGTAAAGTATGTGGCAGGTACCTATGGTAAAGAAGCACCTTCGTCTCTGCCTACGTGGTGGTCCCTGACACGGGGGACTTGAGGGAAGAGCTGGATCCTGGGCAGGAGTGAGGGGCTTACTGTGCATTCTTTTGTGTCTTCTGGATTTTGTATTGTACGCATGTATTACCTAGTCAAAAATACAAGTATGGTAATAAATAAGAAATATCCCAAAAGTACTAAAGCTATCCCTTGCTTGGCATGGTACTGTCAGAAATAAGCTTGGAGCCACTTAGGGTGCCCTGCAGAGGAGGTCACCTATCACCATTTACTCTCTTTGTGTGTATTAAAGGAACAAGTCACTACAGACCCAGACACTCCAGTACTGACCCTGGGGCCTGCCTTTTTTAAAAGATGTGCTAACACCCATTCTTGTTTCCTTTTCCCTGATTCTTTAGAGGAGGTGACCACCGAGTGGAGCTTTACAAGGTAGGTGAGGATGGCACACAGTTGTATGACAAACAGTGTGGTGACCACAGGCAGAGTGGTGTCCACAGTGTGATGATGGGCAAAGTGGGGTCCTCAGTATGATGACAGGTGGAGTGGGTCCACAGTGTGATGACAGATGGAGTGGGGTCCACAATGTGGATGATGAGCAGAGTGGGGTCCACAGTGTGATGACGGATGGAGTGGGGTCCTCAGTATGATGATGGGTGGAGTGGGGTCCACAGTGTGACAATGGGCGGCATGGGGTCTGTAATGTGGATGATGGGCAGAGTGGGGTCCACAGTGTGATGAAGGGCGGAGTGGGGTCCACAAAGTGGATGATGGGTGGAGTGGGGTCCACGGTGTGATGACAGGCAGAGTAGGGGTCCACAGTGTGATGATGGGCAGAGTGGGGTCCATAGTGTGATGATGGGCAAAGTGGGGTCCACAGTGTGATGATGGACAGAGTGGGGTCCACTGTGTGACGATGGACAAGTGGGGTCCACAGTGTGGATGATGGGCAGAATGGGGTCCTCTGTGATAATGGGAAGAATGGGGTCCACAATGTGGATGACGGGTGGAGTGGGGTCCACAGTGTGATGATGTGTGAAGTGGGGTCCACAGTGTGACGATGGGTGGAGTGGGGTCTGTAATGTGGATGACGGGTGGAGTGGGGTCCACAGTGTGGATGATGGGCGGAATGGGGTCCACAGTGTGGATGATGGGCAGAGTGGGGTCCACAGTATGGATGACGGACAGAGTGGGGTCCTCAGTGTGATAGTGGGAAGAATGGGGTCTACATTGTGGATGATGGGTGGAGTAGGGTCCACAGTGTGATGACGGGCAAAGTGGGGTCCACAATGTGGATGATGGGCGGAGTGGGGTCCTCAGTGTGATGACGGGCAGTGGGGTACTCGGTGTAAAACAAGCAAAGCAAAATACAAAGTGTGTATGATGCGCAGAGCGGTGTCCATATGGTATAGGAAGGAGAGAACATCACCTAAATGTTTCCCACTGCTCTTCCTAGGAGACATGAACACAAGTGAGTCCCTCCAGTACTTGTGAGAGTTGATCAGCATTGGCCTTTCCAACACTGCCTTCACAGAAGCCATTACCATGGAGTGCTTCCCTACAATGCTGCCTCTAGGGAGAGCTTCCAAAAGCAGAATGAATGAACTTTGGGAATCAGATGCCAGATATTGACAATTATATTAAAGGCATTTGAAATTGTTAAATGCTGTGTTTCTCCTATGAAACAAGTACTACTGAGAGCAGAAGTGGAGCCACACTTCTGCCAAGTTGCAGGGTCAGGAGCTCTGCCACATGGAAATCTCACCTCTGCAGGAGGTGCACCAAGGAGGAGGCCCACAGCCGACCTGGGGGAGGTGACAGTGTGTCTCCTAGGCAGGCTTTTAGACCCTCACTTCTGCCTGCTTGTCTTCTTCAGAAGCTTGAGTCTCAGAGCCTGAAACGTATAGTTGACTCCAGAGTGCCAGGGCCTCACCGCGCCATCTCCCACGTCCTCTCCTCACATGGGTGGATGTCTGCATTGGCTAACCCAGCAAAGAGGGACAGATGCAGATGTGTGGGAATATCTGTATCATGTGGGCACTGTTCTGTCCCTCATACACCGAGGACAGGGGCTGCTATGGGCTCTTGGTGGGTTTGTTTCCTAGAGTGAATTGGATCAAGTCAGAGAGGGGGTGTGCTTGCAGAGCTGTGGTCCCCAGTTGAGGTTTGTATTCACAGAAAGGCTTCTTACCTGGAGCAGGTGTGACCCTGGAGGTGCAGGCTAGGCAGGCAGTGTGGAGCTGGAAGGAAGTGCTGTAGGCCGCCCTGGGGCAGCCTAAGGAGAAAGGAGCACACCGCCTTGGGTGATTTGGGGGAAGTTTGTGGCTGGCAGCTTTCACTTGGCTCTGGGCACACTCCAGGAGGGCTCAGGCAAGGGCTGTGAATAGTTATCTAATACAAGAGATCATACAGTCTGGAGGGATTTTGTTCTTATAACAGAAAAATTCAACAGAAACTTAAAGTCTGAGAAATGCTAGGTTGCAGTCAGGATCCCAGATGCAGTCTCTGCACCATAGAGGCCCTCCCCCTGGGTCTCTGGTCTCTGGGTGTCTGCCCTGTGAGCCCATGTGAGTGTGGAGGTACTCTAGCAGTCTCACCTGTGGGAGAGCCATTCTTCCTATATTCCTGAGGCAGAGGGCACACCCGTGTCCTGTAGCAGCAGTTGACATCTGGGTTTTATAATGGGGAATGGGGCAGCATGGTAACAGTCTTTATTAAGCTCCCATTGTGTGCAGGGCACTAAGACTGAATTAGGCTGGGTTTAGTCGGAGGCAAGTTGCCCTTGATCCAGGATGCATGGATTTGTTGCCCAGATATTTATTTTTCACTTTACAGGTGCTGAGTTCCCTTGGTTACCACGTGGTCACCTTTGACTACAGAGGTGAGTTCTTTTGCAAGTGCGTGTCTGGGCCCTCCCAGTGCTCACTTCAGGGTCTGCTGTGCAGGCATCACCCTGAGAGGCTTAAACAGTGCTAGCAGCTTGTGGTGCCCCAACCTGTGGTGATGGCAAATGTGGAAAGGTGGTGGAGGGACCATGTGTGTCCTTCACACAGATGCAGGGCATCCTTCCTGAAGTGGAGGCTCCGGTGCCTGGAACCCCAGCATATATCCTCTGTCAGCAGCATTTTCAATGTAGAAAATACTGTCTTTTTTCTTCTTTATTGGATTCAGAACCCCCCAAAGCTGGTCAGCAGACACAGTTTATAGGCAGGAGAGCTTGTCTTGCTGAAGTTCTGAAAGCAGGAAAAAGAACTCTTAGGAGAAGGTAGATTCTTCTTCTTGCCCCTTAATATATTTTCTTTCTTGAATGAATCAGGGGGCTTGCCCCTGAAGAGATTGAAAACCCACAGTTTGATGTGTGCACCTTAATGAGCCAGGAAAATACTTTGTGTTGACTGGGAGAAGTATAGGCCTCCTGTAGTCTCAACAGCAGAGGTCAGAAGTCAAAGGGCTGCTTGGCCAGCTTAGCCTGATCTTGTGGGGTGGGGCAGCGGTGTCAATACCCGCACTGCGAGGATATGGGGGTTGTGTTAGTTTCTTCTTGCTTCTGTAACAAATTACCACAAACTTGATGTCTTGAAACAGCACAGAGTTATTATCTTGCAGTTCTGGAGGTCAAAAGTACAAAATCTTTAGCCTCTGGGCTGAATACCAGGTGTTGGCAGGGCCAGTCCCTTTAGGAGGTTCTGGGAGAATCAGATTCCTTGCCTTTTCCAGTTTCTCGAAGCTGTCCTTGTTCTTTGACTCATGGCCTCTTGGGTCTGGTCACTCTGACCCTGTCTTTTGTCTTTCTCTCTCACTTGTTATATAGACCCTGGTGATTACTTTGTACCCATGTGGGTGAGCTGATAATTGCCCATCAGTTCACTGATCAGTGGCCTGAATTCTTTCTGCATCCTCAGTCCCCCTGCTTGCCACATAATTTAACATATTCATAGGCTCCAGGGATGAGGACACAGACCTCTGTGGGGGCCATTATTCTGCCTAAAACAGGGATGATTCTTTCACAGAAGAATGTTCCATCATGATGAAAATTCTGGGCTGGGAAAAACTGCAGATAAAGGATCTGGAAAGTAGTTCACCCACTTATCCTTTTCTCCATGCTAAAAAGGGTTTTCTGTTCTTGCTGAGTGCTGGAGAACTGAGGGTGATGAGAAGGGGTGGCCTTCGTCCTTGTTCATCTCCCTGTGCTTCTACCAGGAAGTGAAATCCCTCGTAGCACTTCTTCTTTCCAGTTCTCACTGAGTTTCTGCATTTCTAAGCCCACCCTCTGACTGTGTCTCCCTATCCTGGTCTCTGTCTGTCTGTGTCTCCACATTTCCCTGTCCTTGGGTCCCATCCTCCCATCCATGCCCTAAGCCTCTCAGTCTGGCATTATCTCCTGCGTAGTCCTTTCCCTAATCTGGCATTTGGGATGCCCAGGGGAGGTGGCATGTACACACGAACTGTGGGTTTTGCTTATGCAGCAGAACTGGCTTTTTCTGAGCCTTGTGGTGCTTTCAGATCATTTGATGATGACTCACTGCTGAGTTGCTGGAAATGACAGTGGCACTTGCCCTTTCCAAGAGCCCAGGGGGAGGGCCCTGGGGGAAGATACAGTCCGGGGGCACAGATGGTTAGCTTTCCTCTGCTATGCTAAGAACCCCTTCCCTTTCTGGGTCAGAGTTGCCTTGAGCCTGGAATCCATCCCTCTCCCTCACGCCCTGGTCTGACTTCCCACATCTGTCTTTAGCTGGGCTATAGGTGGCGTGGAGTCCAAACTGGGCCCAGGGACCCCCTGGGATGCTCTGTCCTACAGAGGCTCCTGGGTGGGCTGGGGTCTCACTGACCTTTCATCTTGGGCCAGCCACCAGCAAGCCCTGAGCATTGAGGAGGTTGCTGTCCTTTTTGCTCACAGGAATCTGTGTCAGACTGCCCCCGTCTACAGTTGTTCATCTGGACTAGGATGAGAGTGTGTGGATGGCTGTTTGGGTTTAGGGGTTGTAACTGGGGTTGTGAGGAAGTGGGAGAAGTAGGAACAGGCTTGTCCAGACACCCTGCACATGGGGCTATAGTTTGTGGTAGCAGAGACTTCCATTGCCCCAGACTGCCCTGGGCTGCCTGTTGAGAAAGAAAGGGATGAGCCTGCTCCTCAAGAGTTTCCACGAGCTGGGTTTAACTTCCTCCACTTGCTGCTCCTCTCCATCCAGGGTGGGGAGACTCAGTAGGAACGCCATCGGAGCGAGGCATGACGTATGACGCACTCCATGTTTTTGACTGGATCAAAGCAAGAAGTGGAGACAACCCTGTATATATTTGGGGTCATTCCCTAGGCACTGGGTGAGTTTGCAGCATGATAGAGCCTTGGGGGAACAGGTTTTCACAGGGCAACTTACTACCTGATCTCTCAAAGAGTGCCCTAGTAGCTTCTGGATCCGATGACACCCTTAGTCCCACCAAGCCTTGTCCCTCATTCCCATGGTGGGGCAGGGGATCAAGCACCACAGAAGGCCATGAAGAGTTTGAGCTACAGAAGACCATGAAGAGTTTGAGCTACTTTAACTCCTCAACCCAACAAGTGACTTGAGACACACATGGGCAGTCGTGGGGTGGCCATCTCCCTCTGCAGGAAGGATGGGCACACTTGCTGTAAAAGTATGCCTCAGGGAGAGGTCTTCAGAGCAGAACGGGACAGGGCTGGAGTCCTGGATGCACTCGAGCTCTGCATCTCCTGGCTTTGGAGGGAAGGTGCTGGCTGGCAAGCCTGAGTGCCAGGGCTTTGACGACATGCATTTAGCCTGTATTTGGCTTACCAGAGAACTTTGGGGAGGCAGCAGTGGGTGCTTTCCTTCCTACATCTGCCAAGATGAGAAGCAGTTTAATATTCCATTTGGGGCCGCCTGAACCGCTTCTGCTGATGTAAGGTCCAGAGTGTTTCTAAAAGGAGCACTGCGCTCAAGGCCCAGAGTCCCAAGACCTTCAGCAGCTGTCCCTTTCCAACAGCCTTTCCTTTGGGTGCAGTGGCTGTGGCCCCCTTGTCCCCTTGCTTCTCACCTCAGACAGTGTGCTGCAGTTGGGTGGGTTCTATGGGCTGGGAAGTGCCGGGGAGAGTGAAGCATGTGCCTGCAGAGAGGAGCCTGGGCAGAGTGAGGAGCAGGCAGTCCTGCCGTGGCTGTCTGCATGGGACAGCAAGAGCCCTGGGGGCTCTCATCGCCATCCTTGTCAGAGGGTTTGGCTGATGGCAGGGGCAGCAGGGCCTACCACAGTCCTGGGGCATCTTTGTCCACACCCTCCCCCACCCCTGGAGCCCCACCAACCACTTCACAGATCCTACCTCTTGTCTGGCCACTTTCAAGACTAGAACAGTCTCCTTTAAAACAACTTTTGTCATCATACAACTGAACTGTTTCTTCCTCCCTTCTCAGAGTGGCAACAAACCTGGTGCGGCGCCTCTGTGAGCGAGGTAGGGGCTTGTGTGTCAATTCGAGTCCTGGTTGTGTGGGCACAGCCTCCTCCTGGTCTTGGGGCCTGGGCAGGGCAGGCAGCATGTTTGAGAGGTGGGTGCTGATGGACGAGCGGCACAGCAATAGCATTTGGTGTCTTCTCGGAGTCCTGTGGGCTGGGCGTTGAGGCCGGGGTCTGGGCAGACCCTCAGCTGAACCAGGCCTGCCTTCCCCATGGATTCTCAAGTAGCTGGCAGAGTCTCCTCAGGGGTTGGGCTCCTGATACACAGTTCTAGGAGGTGTGGTTTGGGGAGCGAATCATGGTCACCCAAGTGTCCCCTGTGTGGGCCCCTTGCATGGGCACTTCCCGAGCACCAACCATGCAGGCTGGCTGGGCGGGCAGCTGGGGTCCATGGTCCAGTCCCTCCCATAGTTCCCCCGTGGGGTCTTCTTGCCCACCTCAGAGCTCCCTATTTGTTTTATTTATCTAGAGACGCCTCCCGATGCTCTTATATTGGAATCTCCATTCACTAATATCCGTGAAGAAGCTAAGAGCCATCCGTTCTCAGTGGCAAGTACAGATATTATTAAAAATTGGCCTAGTTTCATTATTAAAATAATTACTATAAAGGAAACTTTTATGTAAATAAGTATAAAGTGAAAATAATGATAAAATATGATTTAAATATTCTAATGAATATAGATTTTATTAAAAATTAATCCTTGTTTAGTTTGGGGCACTGGCCTGACTACAGAGCTGTCCGGGAATGTTAAAACTCTACGGCCAGGGAGAAGGATGGGTTTACAGCTGGATCATCTAAGGGCAGCAGGACCCTGAGGAGGCCTTGTTTCTGTGGCATGGTTTGCCTACCCGGCATCTTTGCCCCATGGGGTCCAGCCCGGGCTGGTAGCTGCTATCCTGGCTGCTTCCCCAGACATGGAGCTGGTGGGTGCACCTGCTCTCTGTCCACATGGATGGTGCTCAGCAAGCTGCCAGGCTCTCCCAGTCGTGTCTTCAGGTGATGCCCCAGGTAAACCCTACTGGGGATTCCAGAGTGAATCAGGCCCTCCTTACCTGTCAGGATCAAGGCCTTGGATCCTCTGGGGCTTCTCTGTGTCCTCTTCTGTCCCACTGCTTCTTGGCTGACCATGTGTTCTGGGGGGGGGGGGGGGGGGGGGGTGGCTTACCACCTGACCTCATGCTGCTCTGTTGCAGACCAGAGGAGTCCTCTATATAGTCTTACTTCTTTGATGTTGCTTTCGCCCAAGTTACATGAGTCCCTGTTTTCCCAGGGGTGGAGGCCCTGATGTCTGTGGGAAGTATGGTCTCTGAGCCAGTCCCAACTGCTGGTCTGAGGTGTGGGAGCCCATTTTGTGGGCAACCCCACTATGGCCAGTCCAGGGGCCCTTCTAGAAGGGAGTCTGTGGTCCAGGGACAAGGGTGGCAGGGGACCCCAGCACAGCTTTGGTGGGGCAACAGGTCAGCCAGCTCAGAAGCAGAGGAGACCCCTGGGCACTCAACACCCTTGACTTCTCCATGGCTGTTTTAATTGATGCTTCTGCACGTTGTTTCCATGTCGCCTTCAGATATATCGATACTTCCCTGGGTTTGACTGGTTCTTCCTCGACCCCATTACAAGCAGTGGAATTAAATTTGCTAATGATGAAAAGTGAGTACTGTAGTAGAAAACCTCATTTTTGAATTTAGAAAAGCACCCCCAGGACTAGTCACTTTAATTAAATAGGATGGAATTCTGAATACTGGGGGTTCTTCTCTAACCATTTGACCTTCATAAAGGGCAGGTCAGGCTGACAGCTGCAACTTAGAGAAAGGGTTTTGAAGACTATGACTTTAAAGCAATAGAAAGACAACATGCCCACATAGTTGTTTTATTTGTGAATAGTCCGCCAAAACCAGAACTTCTGACAGGTTCTAAAGCAGTAATAGTAACTGTTACTCAAAAAATGACTGCCTCACCCATTTGATTTATGTTTGGTTATAGAAAGATGTTACAAAGTTCATTATTAAAAATATTTCTAAGGGTAGGGTGCCTGGGTGGCTCAGTCGGTTAAGCGTCTGACTTCAGCTCATGTCATGATCTCATGGTTTGTGGGTTTGAGCCCCATGTCGGTCTCTGTTGCTGACAGCTCAGAGTCTGGAGCCTGCTTCAGATTCTGTATCTTCCTCTCTCTCTGCTCCTCCCCCACTCGCACTCTGTCTCCCTCTCTCTCAAAAATAAATAAAAAACATTAAAAAAAAAATGTTTCTAAGGGTACCTGGGTGGCTCAGTTAGTTAAACATTCTTGGTTTCGGCTCAGGTCATGACCTCACGGTTAGTGAGATCAAGCCCCAAGTGGGGCTCTGTGCTGATAGCATGGAGCCTTCTTGGGATTCTCTCTCTCTTCCTCTCTCTGCCCCTTCCCTGCTTGCACTCTCTCTGTCTCTCTCTCAAAATAGTGAATAAACTTAAAAAAAAATAAGAAAGAATACTTGATTAAAAAAAAATTCTGTTAGGTCAACCAACAGTTAAAAATTCTAGTTAAGGATTCTTTCTTTGAACAATGTTCAGATTCTGTTGATGTTGTCTTTGTGATATCTTTATTTCATGGGTTTTAATCTCTTCAAAAAAAAATTAAAAGGAGGGGCGCCTGGGTGGCGCAGTCGGTTAAGCGTCCGACTTCAGCCAGGTCACGATCTCGCGGTCCGTGAGTTCGGGCCCCGCGTCAGGCTCTGGGCTGATGGCTCGGAGCCTGGAGCCTGTTTCTGATTCTGTGTCTCCCTCTCTCTCTGCCCCTCCCCCGTTCATGCTCTGTCTCTCTCTGTCCCAAAAATAAATTAAAAAAAAAAAAAAAATTAAAAGGAAAGGATAAAAATTCTTATCTAAATGTTCAGTTAGCATTTAAAGTCTACACTTTGAAACAGAATGTGAAAAAATGGAATATTTTTCCCCTTAATTATGTGTTTTGGTTCTAAAAATAGAACAAACTAAAATTTGAGCAAACATAACCCCAAACCTGCTGGTTTGTAAATATTATTGTTTAGGAACTTAAAGAAGAGTTATCTGAATAAGCAAGATTGCTTCTAAAACCGCAACAACAAGCACCACAGTGAGTGTTGGGTCCCACTCCCAGCTGAGCATTAGGGGGCCAGCACTACTTCACCCACTGGAAGTCAGGAGCCCCCACTTGGGCAGCTTGGTTGCCAAATACTTGCTAAGGTGACAGCATAGGAACTAGGCCTTTCCCAGAGCGGGCAGAGGTTAGGACATACTACTTATTGTGGATATTCTGCAAAGATGAGCCATTCCACTATCACAGTGTCACCCGCACACCAGAAATGCTCCTCCCTGGAAGCAGAACAGGGGGAGAGTGGGCATACGGGTGTGCCACTAGCAGAAGCGCAGACTTGCTGTCTGGGCTCGGTGTTGGTGGGGCGTCAGGCCTCCTGGCCCAGGTCCTGCCAGGTGGCAGGCTTGCCCAGTGCTGCCCTCATGGAGCCCCCAGATCAGAATGCAACCACCAGGACCAGGTGGGTGCCATATCTACCAGCTCACCTGAGAGCTTAGTGAGGGGCCGCCAAGAGACTCCGGGGCCTATCCAGTCCCACAGCCCATCCATTATGTGGTTTATTGGAGGGTTTGAATTATGTGAACCTATTGAAAATGTTAATTTATTTGTAAACATTCAGGAGTACCTTAAATGTCCTTTTCAACAAAGACAAGTTAGAGGTTATGGACTTTTTTACCAACATATTGCTAGTAGCATTCATTTGCAATAAATTTCCTGGACCACCTAAGTTATTTGGTATGTAAATACTGTTTTGTAACTTGTTTAAGAAAGAGAGTGTGTGTGTTCATGTGCAAGTGGGGAGTTGGGGAGAGGATCTTAAGTAGGCTTCTGAGACCCTGAGATCATGACCTCAGCCAAAATCAAGAGTAGACACTCAACCGACCGAGCCACCCAGGCGTCCCTGTTTTGTAACTTTTAAAGAATATGTCTAGTGGCAAAAATAATTATTTTCAATTTTCAGAAAATACACAGGGAGGGGCCAGATTTGGTGAGTGAATCCATCTCTAGACTTGACTGAATAGATGTTGGTAGAGATATATGAGAAATCAACTTAGTTCTCTAGTGAAAAGCCCAGCAGAATTGTAGCTGTTGAACCACAGGCAGGGCTAGAGACTCCCAGGGTCCTGGTCTAGTGCCTTCTCCTCCCACAGTGTGAAGCACATCTCCTGCTCCCTGCTCATCCTGCATGCTGAGGACGACCCAGTTGTGCCCTTCCAGCTCGGCAGAAAGGTGGGTGTCAGGTGCTACCCCCGGTGTGGGCAGGCATCTAGCAGGCTCCCATTTGGGCCAGCTGGGCCTAGGCAGATGTGGAGGGAGTCCTGCTGCTGGCAGGTGCCCCTTGTGAGGAAGAGAACAGCAAGGGAGGTCAGCAGGATTGGGGTGGAGGCCAACAGTTGATGCCTTATCAGCAAAGGTAAGTTTGAGGGTGTGAACGTCTTTACCAGCACATTTGGTGATGGCCAGAGGAGACCTGAGAAGTAAGCAGATGGCTCCCGGTCCCTGTGCAGAGGTCTTGGGGTGACAGGGACTTCACTACCTGGTATTCAGCAGGAGGACTCACTGGTTGTTGGCTGGAGGGAAAGAACTCTCAAGGAGGAGGATGTGGCCCCACCTTGGCTCCAACATGGGGGTCTCAGTCAGTAGACTTCATACAGACCTCTTGTCTGTTCTCTTGTTTTTGGGATTGGACTGATGACAGAAATGCCATGCTGTTGTGGGGCCTCCGTGTTTGCTTTTGCTGAGTTTGCTTTGCCTTTGCTGCCGGGAAGCAGCACTAGATATGTAAGTGAGAGTTCTATGGAGAGAGCACCACCTGGCATGGTGATGGTGAGGGACAGGGGCAACCTAGAGGGAGTGAGGCCCGGGTGCCAGCAAGTTCCAGCAGGGCCAGGTCCCCTCCCTTCAGAGAGTGCAGGCACACAGGACTGCCCCGCAGCAGATACCCAGACCCACAGAGCCGAGCAGTCTCCAGGGTGGGAGGGATTGTGAGCCAACCTGCTGACTGACCTTGACCCCGGCACACAGTGAAGTCTGAGGTGGATGCCCAGCATCCTCCACCAGTGGGACTTCTCCGGGCACTCTGGCCAGCATACCATTTCACAGCAGGCAGCTCTTCCCATAATGTGGGCTCATCCGCCTTGCCGCCCTCTGAGGAAAGGCCATCTGGGAGATAGGCATGAGGACAGAGGGTCTCAAACGTCAGGCCGAGGAGCCAAGGCTGGGCTGGGCTCCTGCTAGCACCCCTTTCCCCGGGCCAGGCCATGCAGGCTGCAGCAGTGCTATTTGCTGGGAGCTTGGGTTGCTCTTTGGAGGCAGCAGCCACTCACTGGTCTCTATAGTGGGGAGACCACCAGGCAGGTTGCCCACAGGGCTGCCATCTGTGGGTGCTGACCCATCTCTTCCTCATCCCAGCTCTACAACATCGCTGCTCCATCTCGAAGCTTCCGAGACTTCAAAGTTCAGTTTATTCCCTTTCACTCAGACCTCGGCTACAGGCACAAGTATATCTACAAGAGCCCTGAGCTCCCACGGATACTGAGGTGAGGCATTCTCCCCTCACCAGGAACTCGCCTGGGTGGTGACGGCTCAGGCCAGGCATGCAGCAGCCATAGCCTCTAAAGCTGCCTCAGTGGGGCCAGGAGTCACTGTGATTCAAGAGCCTTTCATCTCCATGGAGAGGGGTTGAGTGTTTATCACCCCTCCCTTCTGGACCATTCCCATGATCAGACAGGGCAGTGATTTCCCTGTGGTATGGGCTGTGCGGCCTGCATGGACACCATGCTCAGGGGAGCATCCAGCATGTAGACATGCACCCCAGCCACTGCAGGTCAGGCCTCAGTCCCTTCCCACATACCCGTCAGGTCCTGCCTCTGTGCACACAGCACTTGGGAGACTCTGGGCTAGCTCTCAAAAGCTTATTTGTCCCCAGCTGCTTCTTGAAGGGAGGCTGTGCTCCTGGCTGCATCATGATGGCCACTGTCCAGGGCCAGGGCATGGGCTTTGGCCATGGGCAACCGTCTTGTGCCTGGGTGCAGAGACCAAGCCTGAAGGGCAAGGCGGTGGCAAAGGGCAGTGTGGACTGGACACAGCCTGGCCCCACCCAGGAGCCCAGGCTTTTGTGCTGGGACCTATTCCATCACTCAGGCAGGTGCTGCCAAGCCTCCCTGCCTCCCACCTAAGGTGCAGGCAGCCGTCCACTTCCCGGCCCAGGTGCGAATTCACCTTCTTGGGGCAGCTGAGCATGGAAGTATTTGAATCAGCCATCTTGAATTTTATCCCATCACACTTCAGCTCTCTTGTGGCTGCCTTGGCAGGTCCAGAGGCAAAGCTGCATTTCTTTAGCAGTTTGCCATTTCCTGCATCATGGACCTGGGTTGCCGAGATGGGACTGTGAGCTGAGTGTGTGGGTTTGCTCTAGAGTTGTCATTTTCCCCAGCATAAAAGGAATATGATGCAGAAAATTTAGCCCAGAGTATAGCTCAGAGTTTAGAACAAAGAATAGTAGCCTGTTACCTGGTCTTCATCCTACAGGGTTGGGATTTGACCAAGCCAATGCCATTGGTGACCTGTTTGTTTAACTCGGGCTTTCTGAGTAGGGGTGGTCCTCCAGGCTCCTTCTCAGGTGGGCCCTTTGAGGATCATAGGGGGCAGGACCTCTGGTGTGGGCTCAGGGTTTGGCTGATGGTTGTCCTCACCTGGTCTAGGGAATTCCTGGGGAAGTCAGAACCTGGGCGCCAGCACTGAGTCTTGCTGCCTAAAGGAGCATGAAGACCTCTGCCCTCCTCTCCTTCGCTCTGGCAGCCTGGCACTCTGGAGCCCAGGGGGTGCCAGCATCTTTGATGCCCCTGGAGAGAGGACTCAGATGCCAGCTGGGGCAGGCAGAGGAGGCCCCGGCAGACCTGAGGCACCTGCCCCAGATGGCTGGGAGCACGGATCCTTGTGGAAAACACAGATTGCAGGCATGTGATCCCCTCTCCCTCTTGTTGCCATTCAACCTGAGCTCTTGTTGGGAAGACAGTGACAGAGCAGGCCAGCCTCCAGCTGGTTGATCCCACACTTCCTGAGCTGGGCATGGGGAGCCAAGTGCAGGAAGCATGGGGTATTGGGACCACGCTGAGCTTTCCAGCACCATTGGTGAGATTATGGGGAGATGGATTCATCTGTCCCTTCCTGGCACACACAGAATGGACTCTAATGGTTTGACTGGCCCCTCCCACCTGGAACACCCTGCTTGCCTACATAGGCCATCCCTGCCTCTTTGGGCGGGCCCCACCTCTCAGAGCGGGGGAGGTGCCCATGACCTGCACTTCCTCTGCTTTCTGCCCACCTGTCTGCCTAACCTGGCCTTAGACTGAGCATTTATTTAAGAATAAAATCGTGGTGGTGGTCTGTTTGTTGTGTTCTCAGTGATGTTTCCAGCTGCCCCCAGGCCATGCTGAGAGCCAGCCACATGGGAGGAGGTACAGCTCTATAAGGCTAGGGACCCTGGGCATTCCTTTTCTCCCTTCTTCCAGATGTGGATAGAGGTCAACTCAAGGAGTGGTGTTGTCTCAGGGAAAGATGTATTCATGGGGTCACTGTTTCTCCAGATGAGTTAGATGGCATAAAATTTAGGCTCTCTTCAACCTCACACTTAGCAAGGTTGCTGGATGCTGGTATTGATCAGCAGGCTCTTGGGTTTCACCCACAGACCCCAAGCGAGCCCCTGGCAGGGGTCCATGAAAGAACTTGGGGCCCTGGAGTGCAGGGTTTCTAGTTCTGGCCCATGAGCACCACCTCAATTATTCACTGGGGGTGGCTCTTTTGGTATTCAGCTTTTTTGCCAAACCAGTGTCCCCTGCAGTTCTGCTGCCTCCACCTGGCACCCTCTAAAAATCCTGCTTCTCACCACTGGGTGCTGGTAAAGGGCCAGATTCTTACGTCTGGGCTCAGTAACCTGGGAGTGAGAAGGTTCATGGCTTAAGAAGAAAGAAGGTTTCAAGCTGCCCCCACAGGGGACTGTCCTACCCCTGCTGTGCAAGTACAGAGGTATGACCCAGACCAGAGGATGTAAACCCACCTGGGACCCGATTCTTCTGATGGTGGGACTTTCTCCTAGGTCCTAAGGCTCTGGGACTGTCTAGTCTTGGCAGCTGAAAAATTCCCTGGGGGGTATGGAGGACCTTGTTCACCAGTCTACCTGTTCTTCAAGGTCATAGGCCATTGTTAGCAGCTGTGGGCAGGCTAGGGGGCCCAGAGGTCAACACTCGTTATACCTTCTTAATGAAGCACCTTCAAGCTGCCTACAGTGATTCTCATGTTGGGGAAATCACACCGTTCTTAAATAGGTTGAAATGTGAACAGACTCCTAAAGTCAGTTTATGTCCGAATATTTATTTTTCTCTTATTGGACGGGTTCCCTGCTGACTCCTGGCATCTAATTTGGGTGTGAGCACTGCCTGCAAGACACCAACCCATCCCCAGGGTGCATGTTTTGCACCTCTCAGAGCTGGGGCACATGGCCCCATCCCGTAGTGTCTTCCTGTGTAACTGCTCTGCGTATTGTGCCCATTGGACCTGACAGCCCTTCCTCAGACATGGCACCCTCTACTGGCTCTATCATGGAGGCCCTGAGACAGAGCCGCCTTCCCAGCCCACTTCCATCAGTGACACGATGTGACCTGCTGGCACGTGGTCTCAGACCCAGCCCACCCTGGGTGAGCCAGTCTTCACCCTGTTTAATATTTTGTGTGTGTGAGCTGCCTCAGATCTTCATGGGGTGGGCTGGGGGATAGGATATGAAGTAAAATACAAGTGTTGGTATTTTGACAGGTGGAGTGAAGAGGAGAAAGCACTAAAGAGGCAGTAAGCACTGGAGGGGCAGTTGCTGGGCCATTGGGTCAGCTAATCAGGTCCAAGCACCCCCACCCGCTGGCTTCTATTAACTAAACCTATGATGGCCTAGGACAGATGTAACCACTGATGGTTACAAAACCAATCCTTGAAGAAAAAAAAAAAGATCAAGACATGCACAGCTGTAAATTTTGCAGTTAATACACATGTCCTGGGGCACCTGGCTGGCTCAGTCGGTAGAGCATCCCACTCTTGATCCCAGGGCCGTTGAGTTGAAGCCCTACATTGGGCAAGGAGCCTACTTAAAAAATATGCAGGGGGTGCCTGGGTGTCTCAGGTTGAGTGGCTCTTGATTTCAGTTTCAGTTCATGATCTCACGATTCCTGGGATCGAGCCCAGAGTAGGGCTCTGCGCTGACATAGTGGAGCCTACTTGGGATTCTCTCTCCCTCTCTGCCCCTCCCCTGCTCATACTCTCTCTGAAAATAAACAAAAAAAAAAACTAAGCATGTCCCCAGACCCAAGACCACCCCAGCAGGGCCCATGGTGCCCCAGTGGCCTGCAGTTCTCAGGTTCTTTGTGTAACAACCCCAAGTTCATGTCTCTCCTGGACTTTGATTCAGCCTGCAGCTACACAATTTAGGGGGAAATGCTCTGGTTTTTTGGAGCATTCCACTTTCCAGGGCCAGGAGTGGGTGGCAGAAGACAGGTGCAAAAAGAACCAATGCAATTTGCACCCAAAATGCCAACACACAGATAAGTTTATGAAGCAGATTTGACGATTCTTTTGTGAGCTGGCAGTTCAGCACACATACTCTTAAGTCCCACTCACAGCTGGGATAGGAGAATGTGGTCTGTCCTTAATCCCACAGTGACGGGCTGTTACAGCGGAGGATCTGAGGCCCACACCACCCAACTCCCACCCTGCTCTCAGCACAGAATAAAACAGTTCAGGTCAACCAAGCACAGGCAGGAAGGTTTAATCATTTTCTCACACAAGGCAGTAACAGCAAGTGGCACAGTGATGGGTCCACATGTGGCCTAAGAAATGGGGCAGCAGAGGGTGTCATGGATTCAACCACAGCCCTGGAATGTGGGCCTCCCCACCAGACCTCTGCAGCTCTGGTGAAGTGTGCATGTGAGCAAATCCTCCATGGCCTGGTTCTGTGAGCAGTCAGGACCCGGGGTGAGGGCAGAACCCTGTGCCACTGAGATCCAGCATGCAAGGAGGCAGAGCCTCGGAAAGGGTGCTTCCCACCCGTGTCTCCAATAAGCCTGCAGTGAAGCGTGCCAGGCTGCTTCCTGGCTCTCTCCTCTGGGCAGCTGAGAGGGGCTCACCCACCCTTACGGCCACCAGCCTGCCATCCAGGCAGAGTGGAAAAGTGGGCTCCCTTCTGGGCCTGCTCAGTCCTTTTCCTAGACCATCTTGGTTGTACTCGTAGACAGGGAGGGAGACAGGAGACTAGCCTCATGTGTAAGACAGGAGACACAGCCCCCAGGACAGGGCAGGGGTACAAGGAGGGCATGGATCTGCAGCAGGGGCTGGGCTATCAGCCTTTCCAGCAAAGGCAGTGACTCCATCCCAGGCCCCCAGGGCTGGGCCAACCCAGGACAAAATTTCAGAAGTACAATTTTTAGTTGCTAAAATGAGAAAAGGCTTCAGCTACTTTCATTTTCCTGTGAAGTTAATTTTTCTCTTGAAAAAGCAAAACCAAGCTAACTTTGCATCAGCCAGCCTTGTCCTAGCCCAAACCCCCGAAATGCCGGACACAGGTGTCCTCATCCATGTGACCCTCACTCATCCAGGGCCCCTTTATCTGATCAGTCTGGAAACTTGGGCCAGAGCACCTACATAGCAGTTGCAGACTTGGCTTGGAGTACTGGACCCTCCCAGCACAGCCAGGAGCACAGCTGGGCCAGGGAGGTCAGAAACCCACACCAGCTGGGTAGCCCATGTAGTGCAGAAACACATAGTTCCCCAGGCTTTGCCACAGCTACCTGCCCAGACCCCAGAATCCAAAAGCTCAAAACTAAAAACAAGCTCACTGCAAGGTGCATGCAAGGTCTCAGAGGAGCCCAGCAGGTGGCTCCACCTTCCCCACCTCCTTGGGACAGGTGGGCTAAAGCTGCGGGGCCAGCTGCCCTGGTCAGTGCTGTGAGCCCCAATTTCCTGCAGAAAACTGGGAACATCTCATTCTTTACATCTTTCCTTCCTTTCCCACCCCAAGCCACCACCACGATCCCCATGGCCCTCCAGAAACAGCACTGAAACAAGCAAGGCCACTGCCAGGGCTCCTAATCCTTGGGGAGATTGGGGGGTGGGATCTGCAGGTCAGAGGGCTCCACGCCCCAGATGTCCCGGGCATACTCTGTGATGGTCCGGTCACTGGAGAACTTGCCTGAGCAGGCAATGTTCCTGATGACCTTCTTGGTCCACTCCCTGGGGTTCTGCAGAGGGAAGGAGAGGCTGAGTAATCCTAGGCACCACATAAGACAACCTGCACTTCCAGAACTTCAGGACTGTTCCCAGATGAGCTCTTAGCCCCTGGGAAGCTTGATGAACAAAGAGGAAATTGCAATCAACAGCTCATTCAAATGGGGGGACCCACCAACCAGAAAAGCTACCAGATGATTAGATACAAGGGCAAGGAGTCTGAGAAGGTCCCGGACCTCAAAATGCACCATGTCCTCTGGGGCACGGCCCACCATGACAAAGAAATACCACCAGGTGAGTACTTGCCACTGGCTGGATCCAGGGAAAATGGCCAGGTGGTCTCCCATCCACAGCTTCCCCCAGAGCCTGGCAACCACCCGTAGACTGAGCCAGCACCAAGAGGAGTCTTCCCGAAAGGGCACACTCTGCTGAGGTCTGGGTCAGAGGAGCAAAGGATCCCCCCAGAGCCCTGCCTAGTCACTCAGTTTCCCATCCCCCCCACCCCATTCTTTCATGGGTCCCGAAGGACAGCTTTCCTAAGGGCAGGGGGTGGGGGCCAGAACAGCAACAAATCAGAAATACAAATCCCACAGGCCTTGTCCAAGAACCTGGGAAATAATCCATCCGACCCACAACTCTGCAGTCACACCATGGTAGCCAGAGTCCTCTCCCACTGCCTCCCCTCCCCACCCCCAGGAAAGGGGAGAGAAGAGGGCACCAAGGGACACCCTCGAGACCCCACATGGAGACACCCACTCCCCCAGGGACACTGGCCAGCACATGCTCCACACAGAAAACAGGACCTCCCTTGTCCACTTTTACCAAGGAGTAGGGAGCTGGCTGCAGTGGTCCTGCCCTAAAAAGGCTGCTCCTCACAGCTATGGGTCCCTCACTCTACTTAACATTGAAGCTCACACTTTTCCAAGGAAGCATTCCCATTCTCATTTTAAACACAGGCTTTCTGTGTGCACATACAAGTCTTCCTGGCTCGACACCTGCTCCCTGCACCCTCCTGATCATAGCCACATGGGAGTGCAGACCACAGGCTGAGGCATTGCCCATTGCCTCTGCCATCTGCAGGAAGGAAACTCCTGTCCTGCTCACTTGTGTTCTGCGGCAGCTGCTCGCAGGCTGTGTGGAAACGTGCCAGTGTGGACAGCGGCCTGGTCCCAGGGGCACTAGCCTTTACCAGGGGTGAGCAGAGAGACGGCTAAGTCAGTCTGAGTGGAAGCAGCCCCATTCAGCCTGAGTCCATGATGCAGCTCAACGGTGAACTATGACCTCCCGGGACTGGACCTCATAGATGTCCCCTGCTGCTATCCTGCCAGGGCCGCCCCCACCAGCTCTGGGGCCCGAGAACCATACCCTGTACAGCTGGTCCACCTGGGCCTGGCATGCCACATACGCTTCATAATCTGCAAACACCTTGAACCTGAAATGGGAGACAAGAGGGTGGTCCACCGTGGCAGGTGGTCAGGAAACAGGTCCCAGCCATCCAGGTCCTCACACTTTAGGATGACAGAGCCCACCTGGCCACAGAGGTGGCTCTAATGAGCAATACTTTTGTCCTGGGGTACTATTCTATAAAATCCTTGTTTTAAGCCTATGTTTCTTTAAAGAAGTGGGTGTTTCCAATGCACCCTCTCCATGCATGTGGGGTAGAGCTACACAGGCTGAGAGGCTTCCTGCGGACTCCCATCTCCCAGGTGAGGGGGCACAGGATGACAGTGAGGCTCTACGCAGCCATCTGTTCCCAGGTCTAACTGGGCCAAAAATTGGTGGTCTAGAGAAAGGATGTTGTGGGTAAAAATGTAGGATTTATGAACACAGAAATGCATTTTTGTTTATGATGGAGTCACAGGGACAATTCATGAAACGGCTAAATTTTTCCTTGATCACAGACTGAGCCAGGGCCCAGCTCCCAGCCCTGTATGTGTGGGGCTGCAATCTGATCTGACACCAGCTCACAGCACTCATGGGAAGAGCAATAGACAAAACCAATCCAAAGGCAACTGAGAGTGGAACAGAGGTCAATTCTCAGCATTTGCCAGATTCAAGGATTCTTACCAACAGGGTGGAGCAAAGAACTGTCAAAAGAGGGCAAGTGGCATTGCTGACCTGCTGTAAATTAGTGAGTCTGTAAATGTGGATGTTATAATCAGGGATAGTTGTGTTGTAAAAAACCATTAACTACATCGTACTTTATGTCACAAGTTAATTCCATTTTAACCACTCTGTGTCACCACCGGCCAACATTTGCCTCAGCTGGGACTGCAGGACCATGACTGTGGAGGCACAGTGCCCCTCACCCCCCCATTTCCCGGAGGTTTCTGGTGTGTCCTGCCCAGACTCCTGTTCTCCCCGGGGAAGAGAGGACTCAGGAAATGCCTCCAGGCAGCCCCATCTGAAACCACCTTCTGCTTGTCATGCCGTTCTGGGGGTCAGCCAGTGCTGGGGGGCCTAGGGCCAGATCATGAACCAGCAATCCCTACCACCAGGGTCCCCCAGCATTCAAGCACCTCCAGAGACCACAGCAGGCCCCGGGTATAGCATGTCAAGGTTGGTGGCCTGAGGCTCTGCCCATGGGCTGGGGTAGGGAGCCAGCCTCACCTCGGTCCAGGGTCACTCCCAAAGTGCAGTCTTGAGCCCACCAGGAGGACCCATCTATCTGACCAGCCAGTGGGGAAGGACATAAGGACAAACCTGTCGTGGTTCAGCAGCATGTTGACAATGTCCCTGAAGCAGTCTGGATCCTTGGGAGAAAAGAAACCACTGCTGATCTGGTCCACGGCCTGCTTCAGCTCAGGCAGGCGGTCGTAGTACTCTCTGGCATTGTACCTGTGGGGAGGTGGGGCCAAGTGTCAGCCTTCAGGGTGAGCTGCAGGGCTGTTTGTACTGGGCACCTTCCTGGTCCGAGACTGCCCCAGGCTCCAGGCCCAAGTGCTGCTGGGCCCTGCAGTGATGTGCTGGGTGTGCAGAATGAATCCCACCGGCTCCTTGTGATTGCTGGAAGACACACAATCACTGGCATGGCACTATCACACTCCTACAGGAGGCTGCTTGAGAACTGGCCTGCTGCATGCCATCTCCACCCCACCTTGCTGCACCCTGCCCTTAACGATGCCCCCTGCTTCCTGCCACCACCCTGCCCCCTGCCACTGGGACAATGAAGAAGGAAATGAAGCATAAACCAGACACAACCAGACACAACAGTCCTTGGCCATCAGGGAGTTGGGGAGGGAAGCATGGAGCAGATATGCAGTCTCAGAACACGGGATGGAGCAGAAAGCCCAAATAAGGGGCAGGTAGGAAAGGGCATATGGGGCAGTGTACTCTCAAGCTGAGACATCTAACTCACCTTGAAGCTGTGACTTTTTAGGTGACATTTGGGTTTTCACCCGGCTGGTGCCTGAGGCCTCACCAACTCCCCTGAGGGCTTTTAGACAATTAGGCAATACTGTCTTTTCTTTTTAATTATTGTTCAGAATCAGGCTAGGGCCAGACTCAAGAGTGTCCACAGTCATGATCAAGAGTGTCCAAGGTCATGAAACATGAGGAAAGGCTGAGAAAATGTCACAGACCGGAGGAGACAGGAGACCTGCTATCTAAACACAGAGGGGTGCCCTGGAAGGGATCCTAGGACAGAAAAGGACATTCATGGGAAACACTAAGTATGGACGTTAATAAATAACAATGCACCACTACTGGTTACCTAATTTTGATAACGTATGACTTTAATTAGGAAAATGTAAGCAACAGGGGAGATGGCAGAAGAGTCTATAGGACTCTGTGCTATCTTTGCAACTTGTCTGTAAACATGAAACTATTTCAAGGGTTACTTTACAGAATCTGGCCAGAGAATCTCAGCAGTAGCTCAGCCCCAAATCCCCACACTGGCTGAATGCTCAGAGCTTTCCCTCCAGAGACCAGAACCTTCTACCCTTTTGAAAAGACTCACTCTGGACCCCAGGGACTGGGCCCATGGAGACAAGCACAGAGTAGCCAGCTCCCACCCAAGCCAGCCTCCCAGGACAGCTGGTGGGGTGCTCAGGCCAGGAGCAGGCTCAGCCAGCATGCCCACAGCCACCCCCACCTGCCAGGCGGGCATCTCCCCCAGCAAGCGCAGGCCTGGCTCCCAGAGCCCTCTTGGCACCCCCAACCCCCAGTGCTCCAAGCAGTGTCTGGGATGCTGTAGTGCCCCCGATGGCACAGGAAGGAATACACACCCTTTCCGGTCCAGGGCCTTGACGTCCTCTACACGCATGCCAAAGATGAAGAGGTTCTCAGCCCCAGCTTCCTCAGCCATTTCCACGTTGGCGCCATCCATCGTGCCAATGGTGAGGGCCCCATTGAGCATGAACTTCATGTTGCCCGTGCCCGAGGCCTCGGTGCCCGCAGTGGAGATCTGCTGTGACAGGTCTGCGGCGGGGATCACTGCAAGCAGGTGGACAAGAAGGTGCATCACCACAGACCGCTCACAGCATGGCAGCAATGGGAACTGTGCAAGACACCACACGCCCACTGCTGGCGTTCCCAGAGCAGGTGCCATCTCCCACCCACTCTAGGATGGGCCTGAGCCCTGCAGCCCACCCTGCCCACCTATTAAGGGCTTCCCTTCCTGATCCAGGGCAGCCTGAGGTCAAGATGGTGACTCCTGAAGAGAAGACCCCAGGTAGCAAAGGACCTTTGTTCTAGAACCTTCCAGGGACCAGGCCCAACCATACTCTGGGGTCCCCTGGTTCTTGCTTTTGATGTCATCATTCTCTTTCATCCTGACAGCACTTCTGTCTCATGCCGTCAGCCCATAAGTCTCTTCAGAGCACTTCAAAAGGAAACTGGACTCTTAAAGAACCAGAGAACTAGGAAGGCAGGGGCAATTTCCTTGTGTTCACATGCACACGAGTCACTCTGTGCTGTGTGCAGACTGGGCCCAACCAGCCACAACGATGACCCAAATGCAGTGGCCCTGAGGTGTCTCCAAAGGGTGGGCTCCCTGTGCCTCCAAGACATGATGGATGGGAAAGCCTCATCTTCCCACCCTGCCTTGGCATCCCTGCCCCCACATTCTCAGCTTGTCAATGGAGCTGATGCTGCTTCCCCAGCCCAGTGGCTGGCACTCAGGGTCTGTGAAGAGTGAAGTCCAGCTCTTCTTCAAGGTCAAGCCCAGGAGCCAAGATAAAGAGATACAGGCATCTCTGGCCCCCATGCAGCTCCACACTGAAGGCAGAGGGACACGAGCAAATGTGACAGTGGACACATTGCTGCAGCAAGTTTAAGACCCCAGCTCTGAGGCCCTAGAGCAGGTACCCCAAGACCAGTTCTGAAGATGCCCAGGAGCCAGCTGGTCCCATGTAACAGTGAGGAGGGGGAGTTCCACGTGCAAAGGGCAGTAAGATGTGCCAGAAGCTCAGTGAAGAACTAAGCACATTACTGACCCTGAACCGCATATGGTCTGTGACAGCAGAGGGACCAGAGAGACGGTTCAATGACCTAGCTGAGCTGTCAGGAGAGGGGAGCATATCTGCCTGCACATCGTTACTCAGCACAGCAGGCAGCAGCTGATCTGTGTGAGCTGCAGAGGTGCCTACTACTCAGAGCCAGAATTCCAGGCTCAGGTTTCCCATCACCTGGTTGGGCAAATCACCTTCCTGCCAGGGTCTCCACAAGTGGCCAGTTTAGAAAGGCCTGTCCAGGTCAGGAAAGCCACGCTCCAAGGCACATTTGGCTGCAGGAACTTCTCCAGATGACAGCACACATCTTTGAAGGAGCAGCCCCAGCCTGAACTCTCACCAGAGGGCTGGGTTGTCAGGCCTCGGGCTGCTCTCAGAAAGGACCAAAGAGGCAGGTGCCGGCCCAGATCACAAGTAGGTAATGCCCTTGAGAGTATATAGGTGGTGACAGCAGACGCATCCTCTGGGGGTGGGAGAAGGGAGGGAGGAGGCTGCCCTGGAAGCACATCCTGCCAGCAAGAGCAAGCTCTAGGAGCAGGAAAGAAAACTGGGGGCAGAACAAGGAGAAGGAATGAGGTCACAGGAAGAAGTGAGAAAGTACAGAGACAAAGGTTGAGGGTAATTCTCCGCATGTGAAGGGCAGAGAACTTCCCCAAAGCCTTTTACTACTAGAACAAAGTCTCCCTCTGGCTGGGGCGCCTGGTGTCTGGGACCAGCAATAACCACCCATACTGTGCCCAAGCAGGGGCAGGCCTTCCTATCTAACATGGGCCTACCTTTCTCAGCCAAGGACACTCGGTAGTTTTCCAGGAAGATCACTTTAAGCCTGTCGCCCACAACTGGATCGTGGTTGACGACATTGCCGATGGATGTGACCAGCTTGATGATCATCTTGGCCATGTGGTAACCAGGGGCTGCCTGGAGATGGGAGGGGAAATTCAGCATGAACACACCTATGTGCTGGGCAGCACAGGGTCCTCGGAGGGTCTGGCATCATTCCCTGTAACCGGGGCCCCATGCTAGATCACTGAGGTCACACCCAGTTGAGTGGCCCCCCCCCCCTCCATGTCCTGCATGCAGTCTGGCAGACAGCTTCATGACAGAGGAACCTGCTCTCCGTGGGGTGTGATGTCTACCCATGACCCAGCTCTACCAAGCGCCTCTCCTGACAGCTGCCCCAGCCTGTGCTGAAACCTGCCAGCCTCAAACCTGTTCTCCAATTCTAGCTAGCTCTTCAGAAATGAGGACATGAAAGGAGCAGGACTTTTAGAACCACCAACTTACAGGAAACACAGGGAACTAAGGGGCGTACTGGACATGCCAGACAGATGTGCTCAGAAAAGCCAACCTGGGGAAGACACAAAGCCCAATCTCTGTAACAAATCAGTTGCAGAGAGAGAAGAGAGGTAGGCGTGGGGAAAAACCTACTGATGACAAGATTTAACAGACAGCAAGCAATTACACGGTTAGGCCCTGCCAGGGTCCAGATTCAAACAAACTATTCCAGATATCTGTAACTTTACTATCTACATGAGAAGATGGTATAATGTGGTGGTGTTCAAAAGGGTCTGTACTTATTGTGGTTTTGGAGGAAAACAGCATTGGGAACACATGTGAAATACTTAGAGGTAAAGCAATTCCAGGTCCAGAACTCATTTGGAATGATCCAGCGGAGTCTGGGATAGGTGTATGGATATTATTACTATTCTTCCTACTTTTGTCTATGTTGAAAAATTTTAATAATTAGCATTTAAAAAACTGTTTGAAAGCCTGTATCTCTAAGAAATGCACACTGGGATACTAACAAAGGAAATGGCAGGCACTCGGGGAGATGACCATGAGCTGCTGGCTGGGCAGACAGTGCCTGGCCCCACCTGGTAGGCCCCCATAAAACAACTGGGCTCCACAGTGTCCTCATGTTCTCTGATGACAATGAGGCTCTTGGGGGAAAGTGGCAGAGGTTGGGGACACCAGCCCTAGAGCACAGAGTATGATGAGAAAACCCATCCATCAATGAGTAATGGCAACATACTGGGACTATGTGACTGAGTATCCAAAAGCATGTGTCACGGTGAATAAAAAATGAAATAAAGCTAGGCTGAGCTCACTCACCATGGGTATACATCTGGCTGATGAAGCAGCCAGCAATCTATGTCCACTCAGCACACGAGTACAGGGAAGTGAGTGGGCAGCATGCTGGGACCTGAGAGCTGGGCACAGGTGTGGAAGGGTGGTGGTTGTACAAGGAAAGGCATTGGATGGAGGGCCAACAAGTCCACTGGGGACTCCCCTTGGGGCTAGGACCCCCACTCTCATGTGCTGGGGTCCCATCCAGCTCCCTCTTAATGCTGAGCTGATGGACACTGAACCTACTCAGCCCACAAGCACACCTGGGGAAGCAGGGGGCCTCTGGCATTCCGTGTGTATGCTGCCTCTGAGCCTTTGCAGTCTCCAGCCCATTGCGCAGCTGGCACTCAAGTCGGGACACAGTGGCACTGACAAAAAGCATGGTGGTTTGTGCACTCAGGCTAAATATCAAGCAAGATGCAAAGAGAACATCACCTCACCTTGCCCCCGATCATGACAGTCCTGGGCACAAAGGCCTTGGTTGGGTCCTTCTTTATTCCTGTAGGACAAACAAGAGATTCAGATAAGGCACTGAAGCCAGACATGCCCCTGCTTTGGGACACAGGATGGTGACCAGAATCCTCAGAGATCAACCCCAAACCAGGGGACATGCACAGCCACTGGGCCCCCATGTGCCTATTAAGAATTCCCACTTACAAAAGGGGGACAAGCCCCCTAGATTCTGCATTTATATCCCATGGTGAGGAAGGAGGCCAGAAACAGACTCTTCCAAAAGGTTCACAGGAAAAGATGCACCTCTGTTTCCAGAACAGCCCAAAGCAGGTGCCTGGCTTGAGTCCAATCAGTCACCAGCTGTCAAGGCCTTTGCACATGATGGGTATATGACAAAGAGGGGACCTTGAGATCATGGTAATGGCACTGTCAGCCCTCAAGGGATGTCAGGCGAGACCCCAAGTTCCCCGCCCCCCCTACCTTCACTGTGATAAGAGGTAAGAGGCTATCCCAAAGCTCTCCCACACAGGGGCAGCCAGAGGGTCAAGTTACAACAGTCAGCTCCCCTGCAGCTCCAGCAGACTGAGGGTGTTCTCACCAGGCCCCTGGCTTTCAGTATCAGTGTATATGGGAGGTATTGGAGGATGTCTTCACAGAGGGGTGAGGCAGCCCTACACTGCCTTCCCCAGAGGCCAAGAACCAGCCAGAGCAGTGAGAATCAGGGCTGAACTAACTCCAGGTTCTGCCAAGAACATGGCTGTGCCTTAGTTCTGATATCCTCCTGTTTCCAGAAATCAGACAGAACAACAGAGAGAATAGGAAAAAATAAAACAGAAACTACACTTCCACCAAAACTCAGAAAGAGGAAAGAGACACAAAGTCCAGGCCACTGAACAAGTTCTGCCAGTTTACAGGGTGGGTGGGGAATACGGCTTTGAGCACAGAGGTCTCAGGACCCAGCCTCCTCAGAGGAGCCGTCAGCAGCGCTGGTGTCTGGGGCACAGGAAGGAGGATGGGGGCCAGGAGGGCAGACCTCACCAGCCCCTCTCCTCTAGGAAACCCAAGAGGAAGGTCTGGCATCCTGGGGCAGAGGCCCCCAGGGCAGAAATCAGGGGAGCCAGGGCAGGTGGCCTCCTGAACCAGCCTGGGCTTGGAGAAACAGGAGTCCACGGCTGCACAGAGAGGTGCCCGCAGCTGCCTTGGGGTGCCACAAAGCCCCTTTGGTAGCCCTGGGAGGTGCAGCTCAGGCAAATTTGAACAAACACAATACGTGGCTTTGCTACAGACAAGAAATGAAACCGACATCCCAGTGAGAATACCCAAATCTCCAACCTGTGATGGACGTCAGCTTGGAAGAGTCCACGGAGCTGAAACCAAGACCTCAGGGGGAGGACAGGACATGAAAGTGCACAAAATGAGAACTGGCAGGACACGGGAGTGACAAGAAGCCAAGAGAGAGGCAAGACACAGAAAGCACAGCACACACAAAGGATGGAAACAAGAAAAGCAGACAACATAGAGAAGGAAAGACCTTTAGAAAAGTTCAGAGAGCAATGAAGAGACAAGAAGATGATAGGTGGAAGGAAACTAGCACGCACCTCGCTGGAATCCTGGAAGAAGAAAACCAGAATAGCTGCACCTAACAAATGTTTTAAATTCATTTCAAGAAAACTTCTTAGAAATAATACAAGACCACAATAGATGCATTCAGAATGCCCTGAGCATCAGGGAGAACTGACCCATAATGCTCAGCACCAAGACACAGCCCAGTAAATTTAGCACAGGTACTCAGGACAGCACAACACACCAATGCCCCATCCTCCAGACAGTGCAGGACAGACCTGAAAGATGCTTAAGGAAAGAAAGTAAAGCCAGCAACGTCACCTGCAAACCGTCCTCCATGTTCTAAACAAGCAATAATTCAGATCGTGGTCCACAGAAAGGCTGTAGTGAACCAAAGGGAAATCAAAGCAGGAAGGCAGGGCAGGACGGCTGGTGGTGACAGAAATCAGGCTGGGGACTGGGATGGCACAGCAGAGCATCAAGGCTGTCTGCTGGACCAGGGAGAAACCGTGCGTGCATAGGGAAGGGAGATGGTGAGGTGGAAATGAGCACAGGCCCCCAGCTACCTGCCTGGTAGAATAGCTGCACTCACGGGACGCCACGGAAAGCAGGCCCAGAAGTGGCAGGTCCTGGGAAGTACACAAGACCGTGCAGAGACTAGGACTGCAGGGGGTGGGGGGTAGCTGGCGCATGGGAGGATGTTCTTGAAAGGAGCTTTGCATCTTGAAAAGAATATTTGTGGTTCCTTTGGTTTTCAAAATGAATAGTCACAGCATTAAATTACAAAATTTTAAAATATAAGTTTTTCCTTAAGGCTTTGTTATATTTATAAATCTAAAAAATATTCATATTTACTTTTGGGGGTCTTTGATTCATGTTTGCTCTCATAATTGAATGCTGCCTGAACAATTTAAGGTACGTGTATAAATTTAACACATTCTATTTCATTGTTTTAAGTGCACTTTAAGTGTCTCTAATAAGTAAAATCTTTCCAAATAAGACAAGTCTAATGACAAACAACTAAATTTGAACTAAAAACTAAAGTAAACATATAGCCCAGCCTTTGAGTCCCATGACGCCACAGAGGACCCACTAGAACTGTGCAGGGCTGCAGCCAGGGCCCTGTGGCCCCCAGGGACACTCACGGTTGTACAGCGTGATGATGTGCAGGCAGTTCAGCAGCTGCCGCTTGTACTCATGGATCCTCTTCACATGCACGTCAAACATGGAGGAGGGGTTGATTTTCACCTTGTATTCCTTCTCCAGGAATGCAGAGAACTTCAGCTTGTTTTCCTGGGGAGAAAGGACAAAGATGGTCGAACCCCACAAGTCCCCAAGGTCTGACTAGGCTCCAGCTTTCCACTCAGAGCCAAGGGGACATCTCTGTCCCTCCACAAGCCACACAGCAAGGTGGGGACTCTTAGAGGCCACAGCTGAGGGTGGAGACATTTTGAGGAAGGGAGGATGGGGGAATGGGGTGCTGAAGGTGGGCACACTCCAAGAGTCGCAGAAATAAACAGAAAACTAGACCAAAAGGCAAACCTGCGAAAGGATAAGAAAAGCAGAATAAAAGGGAGTCATGAGTGTGGTATAAAGGACACAAATGGGACAGTCAGTGGGGAGGAGACTCAGGATGAAGGACTATTTCAGGGCCCTAAGACCATGCGGCAGCCCAGCAGAGACACAGGCTCATGAGGGACTGAGTTCTCCATCAAGGCTGCCACCTGTCAGGTTTAGAGGGCTCCAGTGGCCCCGGCCTGTCTGGCTGTGAGGCTGGCTGCCCTGGGGAGAGGCTCTCATGCAGCCAAGCAGCACACCCGTGCATAGACGCCAGGACCAGATAGACTTTTGGAGCACCTCCCAGGAATGAGCTCTTCCTGCAGAACTTGGGGCCATGGCATGCCCAGGCTGCTCTGGGGTCTGCACCCATCTGCCTGCCTACTCCATGACCTGAGGGCTGAATGGGATGGATGGACTTGGCAGTCACTGGACCAGATACCTGGAACACGCAGGAATGCCGCCCCATGCTGGGCCTACCTGCTTGACCTTGGCCACGTCCCTGATGAGTGCCTCATCGTTGACCAATGGCAGCAGCTTCTTCAGTTGGCTCAAGTCAGTCAGGAAACCCTCCCCGATTTTCTGGAGAATCATAAAGGGACACATGCTTGGGGTGCCTGGGTGGCTCAGTCAGTTAAGAGGCCACCTTCAGCTCGGGTCATGATCTTGCAGTTTGTGAGTTTGAGCCTGGCATTGGGCTCTGTGCTGACAGCTCAGAGCCTGGAGCCTGCTTCTGATTCTGTGTCTCCCTCTTTCTGCCCCTCCCCTACTCAGACTCTGTCTCTCTCAAAAATAAATAAAACATTAAAAAAAATTTTTCTTTAATTAAAAAAAAAAAGAGGGATACATGCCTTCTGCCTATTGTAGGACCTGTCCTCCTGAAGACTGTCCTCCATTTTGTCATCCCCACCTCTGCTTTCCTCCCTGGATCTGCTCTGGCTTGGCTCCAGGCCAGCTTTTCTCTCACAGCCCAGCTCTGGGGAAATACCCCCACACTGTGGCCTTGACCACCACGGGCAGCCCCACCCCAGCCTCCCTCTCAGTCCCTGGGCTTGCTCCTGACATTATGTCCCAATCTGGTCAAGCTCAAACATCCACAACAATCCCACGAGCTTCCCTTGTCCCCTTTACAGAAAGGCCCCAAACCTGGGGGCCAACCGTGGCCCAGCGGCTCCTCCTGGCCTGGGCCCTGTCTGCCATCCATCCCCAAGGCTCTGCACCTGCCAAGTCTGTGAAATAATAGAGCACCTTCCAGTCACTTCCTGGCCCTGAACTCTCTGCACTACAGCAGCATGGTCAGTCCAAATGTACCTCTCATCAAGTACCCCGCTAAGTCTCCCTGCTGCTAATGTAGGATCAAGAGGAAAACTCCTAGCCTGCAAATGCTCTGGCCACTTCCGAGGCCTGTCCTCCCTCTGCCCGCCTCGCCAGGCACTGAGCCTCACTGGCCTTCCAGCTCCTGGGTGGGCCACGTCCCTCCACCACAGGGCCTTGGAACAGAGATTCACTGCTCCCAACTCCCTCCTTTTAGCCCTTTGGATCTGTCTTGCCCTCCCTTTTCCAGGGATGCCTTCCCTGACACACGCAGCCCAGGCAGGCAATGTCCCCACCACAGACTCTCAGCGGGCACCACCCTACAGCCACCTACTGCATTCTCAAGGCTAGGTGTCACCTGGTGTGCACAAGCACATGAACAATCAGTAACCACCGCATCTCTGCCTCCCAAAACCTCTTCAGTGGGCCTGTGGCTGCTGCTCAACCAGGTGATCCCACCCCAGCCCCTCTTGAAGCCCAGGACCTCACTTCTGAACTCCTGCACAGGCCTCTGGGGCCATTGACTGACTGCCCAGCCCAGCCTAGCACTCCCACATCTGGGTGGCAGCAGGACCCCACCTGGGGTCCCTGGCCAGGAGCCACCACTGGTCAACACACTGGTGATGGGCCTGAGGGCCTTGGGCAACAGATGAGGTGTTAACTGTGCTCACAGCTCTCCGGGGACTCAAAGGCAGCTGGTCTCACCTCCACAATGGTGTCGGCTAGCCCCGGATTACACAGGAGCAGCCACCTTCGGGGTGTGATGCCATTTGTCTTATTCTGGAACTTCTCTGGCTCGAGCTCATAAAAATCCTTAAAGCTAAAACACAGGAAACAGACAAATGTCACAACAAACAAGGTGAGCAAGAGAACATTCAGAAATCCCACTGGAAGATTACTAAGCTCAGTTTTTTTTGTTGTTTTCTAAGGAGCACAGAGCAGTCAGCCTTGCTGCCCTCTTTTGAGAACAGTAAGCAGGGAGCACATGCTTTTCAAAGCACTGCACATTTAGTCACATAGCAATAACCACACAGGTAATGGAACCTGGCCATCTTCCACAGTGAATGTGACATTGAAGAGGGTAGGGGCTATCATAGAGCTTGAGAACCAGGGTTTAGTTTCCTCATCTGTAAAATGGAGACACACCTCTCTGAGAGGCTTGCTGTGAGGATCTAAAGACTATAACACATGAAGCCCTTGGGCTGGTACCAGGAACACAGAAGCCTCCACACAGACAGACCTGGTCTGGGGTCTACCTGGTGCTCACGGAGGTACTCTACATACATCTGGGTCAAGGATGGCAGGAAGGAGTTTCAAAATCATGTCCCACCAAAAGAGGGAGGGAAAACACTGGGAGATCTGATCTAAGAATTCTTCCTTCCTCTTGCTGACGAGCCCTGACTCCTCCTGCCCTAACCTGGGACACTCTTGAGCAGGGCACTCCTGGCACCTGGCCAGCAGCAGATGGCTCCAAGACAGAGCATCTGTCTGGACAGACAGAGGACACAGAAAAGAGGAGGTGGCACTGGTGATAACTCAAAGGCTCAACGCCCTAACATTGCCCACGGTGTCCTCAGCCACTGAATAACATGCCCTGGGCAGTTCAGACAGTACCTGTGAGGGCAGGAGAGCAAGTGTGGAGCCTGGGCAACATGCCCCAGCCACTGTGAGTATGGCTGCCAACAGTGCCCAGAGGCGAGTCTAGGGTCAAGAAGAAGGTACACCCAGGTCAGTGCAAATGCTGGCTCCACTCACACTGACTGCTTCACGATCTCTGAGTGAATCCTCGCCACGCCGTTGACAGCGTGGGACCCGATCACACACAGGTGGGCCATGTTAATCCGCTTGCAGTCCCCTTCCTCGATCACAGACATCCTCCGCAGGCGGTCCACATCCCCAGGGAACAGGGAAGCCACGTGCTGTAGCCAAGTCAGAGAGCAGAAGGTGAGCAAGTGGTGAACAGGAAGCCCAGGGGCCCCCATGGGATGTTCTGCCTCCTCCAAGAAAATCCCAAGGTTGCTGCACCCCAGATATGCATTCAAACTCCCTGGATGCACCTCTGAGAGCCCCGGGCATAGCAGGAAGCTCCTCCACACTGCTGCAGCCCAGGGAAAGGCGTGACTGGCCGGAGGACTCGACAGAGCTATTCTGTGGGAGGTGACAGGAGGACCGTGGTGCTAAGATGTGCCATGTGACTTAGAAGGAAAAGACGAGAGTGCTGCCCTGTTGGCCTAGGCAAGGTCTGACCAATTGGGAACGGCTACTTTTTCACCAAAAGGTTAAACAACTGAACAAGCACACCTGGATTCTAAGTTCCCCTTTCCCTGTAGCACTCTTCTCTCCATGGGTAACAGAGGAAAGACAAATGCTGCTTTATTTCCAAATCATCCAAATGCTGCTATGGTGTCTCAGGACCAAGGCCTCTGGCATTCCAGGAACAGACTCTTACATTTGAGCCCCACGTGGGAATGAGAACATTTCAAAAAGACCTAAATCCACGACTCCCACATACACAGCAGGGGTCTAGGTCTTGGGAAGAGATTTACCCAGCAACGGCCCCTGGACCCCAAAGCCCTCTGCTGGACAGAGGGCTATTCCATGCAAGAAGATACATGTCGCAGGCCAGACAATTCCACATAGAGGACAGGAGGAACCTCCACCTCTTCCAGGTGCAGGTGCAGCCCACCACCTCCATCCCCAATCACGACAGGAGGGGTGGTCATCTCGGGGGCAGCATCCCTAAAGCTCCCACCCATACCCACCCCCACCCTGCTCACATCAAGGTGCCTCTGGTTGATGGCGTAGATGATCTCCAGGTGCCGTGGCAGGAGCTTCTCAAACATGGACACAGGCCAGCGCTCCAAGGCCTCAGGTAACACAGTGTGGTTGGTGTATGCACATGTCTTCTTTGTGATTTCCCAGGCCTAGAACATTCCAGAATATTCCAAATTGTTTTGTTTAGAAACAATCTACTTTTCTACCAGATGCTCAGGGAAAAGTCCATCAAAGGTAGATGTTCGGATCCCACTTGAAAGGGGCCCAGGTGGCTACATATCTCTGCCCTCTGGGGCTATCTAGAACCTTCTCAAAACCTACAAGTGAGCCCATGCCCTTTGCCTTCCCAATGTGACCACGAACATTCTACTTCCTAACATAGTACACACACATAAATGAGTGATGCTTACCTCATCACCTGGCATCACTCACTTTTCTTCTGTGAACCATTTTTTGTGAACAAAACAGAGCATCAAACAATTTTCTACTTTATTTCCACCAAACTGATCTCACACCCAGTTGGAAACACTGGGAAACTGTGTGGCCTCCCTCCACTGGCCAGGGGCAGATGGGACCATGGCGGCACTGCCCAGCCCCGCCCAGGAGTGCACCCCAAACCAGAGGGGGCTCTGGGTTCTACAAAATGACATGAAAATTGTTCTAAAGTCTTATAGTTGATTTAAACTAGATCAGGAAAATCTTGCTTTACAAGCATCCAGGACCAAATAAGTTGAGTCAGAAGAACTTATAAAAAATTTAAACAATGTGTTTCTTTACACTTAATACTTCTGCGGTTCTTGCCACAATTCTAAGATGAGAAAATGTACATGAGAAGCTCTAAGACGTGTCAGAATTTTTTCCCAGTCTTCCAGAAAACTGCTCTTCTGTGCCTTTGTGCCACTGCTCCACCTATGGTATCCTAGTCCCTTGGGAGAAACCCCAGACCTGCTCTTGGAACATCCGCCTCCTCATGGCCCTGCTTCTCAAGGACAATGTCCCTCTGTACTCCCCAGGCCACAGGGGATAGGCCTTCCTCAACATCCTAGGGCCAGCTCAGTACTCACCACTGTTGTTGGGACAGGCTGGAAGGTGAGGGGACACTGTCACCCCTATGTGCCCAGGTCTGCAGGGAACACTATCACCTTATATACCCAGTTGTGACAGGGACAGTGTCACTCCACATGCCCATCAGTGTGGGAACACAGTCACCCCATGTGCCCAGCCCTGTGCCCTTGTCTTCAGTGCTTACCTTGTCCCAGTCTACTTTCTCCACATCCACCAGTATCCGCATGAGCTCAGGGATGGCAAGGGCTGGGTGGGTGTCATTCAGCTGGATGGCAACCTGCAGTTTACACAGGGTGATCCCCCTCAATCCCCTTGCCTGCATCTTCATGGGTGCCACGGTGGTCAGTGTGTGCAGAATCAGGGTTCACAGCCGCCCACCCCTGAGGAGCCTGATCCATAGGGCTGACAGCAGGGAGCTGAAATCACGCACAGATGCTGAATCTAGCCTGAAAACCAGCCAAGGAGCAAGGAGGACAACAGGGCAAGAGGGGCCACAGGGAGGGGTTGGGAAGACCCCATGGGCTGGCTCTGCAGTAGGACCCTTGGCACCCCACGGAGGCTCTTCTGCTCTCCACAGCTCCCCCTGACCCAGAATGTTCCTCTCACCGAGGATATGTTGGCTTTGTTTAAAATCACTAAACCCAGCCCATCAAATGCATCACACTTTGCCACGGGAACCTTTTACAGTGTCCCTTGCTGCTCCTAAGGACACCTAGTGTGGCCCTGGTCAGAGAGGAGGGGGCCTGGCCCCTGATGACAAGGAAATGAGGGGGGGCTGCTGTTCTCTCCTCACCCACGCCCAGCCTTGAGATAGAAATCAAGCCTGGGAATGTCCTGTCCTTCTGCACAAGACCCATCAACACCCACCTTGTCTGGGAATGTCTCAAAACAGGTTCTCACTGGGTCCCGGCAGCCAAACTTGGAGGACTTAAAGCGGCGAATGATGTCCTGGAGGGTAGCAGCCACCACAAAGTACTCCTGCTTCAGGCGCAGTTCCTTCCCCTCGAAGAACTGTGGACACAGGACAGCGCTGGCACCAACAACAGCCACCAGGGCCACCACAGGTCCTCAGGGACCCCCCCATCCCCACCCCAGGGCTCAAGAAGGGCAAGAGGCTGGGAGGCCCTGCTCCAGGGACCATAGAGACTCATGTGTGCATGAGAGGATGAGAGCCCTTGAGTGTCAGCATGGTGCTGACACCTCCATCACCACCATCCCAGGGCCCAAGGTCAGGTAACCTGCAGCTCAGGGGCACAAGCAGAAGGTCTAGATGGCCTGACCTGTGTGTGATCTTCAGATAGGGAAGCAGCCAGCAAATGGTCACGGTGCCCTGTGTGAGGACACCAGGCATGCAGGTCTCGTTCCTTAACAGCCAGAGCCACTCAGAAGCACAAGCTCCAAAGTGTCAGTGTCCTAAAAATGCCTTGTACCTGAAGCTTTAGAATCTGCTTAAAATCTTGGCAGGGGAAGGGGGAATGGGGTATGTTTGGTTGTGAGCCTTTCAACACCAATTCCCTTTGCTACTAATGTGCACCTGTTACTCTGATAAAACAAAGAATACACAACCCACTAACAAAGGCAAATTCTAAGGGCTCTTGTCTGGCAACAACAAAGCCACCAGACACTAAACTCAGTAGCAATCACTGGGGACTGTGATTGTTACTTCATCTAGTGGGTGGTGGCACATAATTAAAGCTTTTCGAACCATGACTGGCGTATGTCTCAAGGCATCACTGAAAAGCGGGGACTGCTATTCCCATTTGAGAAATAGCTCATCCAACTCCTGGGGAAGTGGCATCACATGCCAGAAGAGCAGAAACTGACTGTACGTGAGGTCTGACAAGTTCTCACATCTCCCACATGTTGCTCTGCATACGGTCTTGCACAGAGTCAGCTCAGAGCCAGCCTCAGGGGCAGCCAGGTACACAGCAGTATAGACATGTGAGGCAAGGCCAAGAACCTCCTGCTGTATCCTCTTAGGGAGAGAGCAAAGGGGAGATGCTAACAGGCACACTTGGACTTGTGGGGCTTTGTCAAGCATGTGGTGCCCTCACTCCGAGGAGCCACACAGGGCTGCTGGTAGCTACTTACGTGGTCTCACCTGATGAATGGGAGGCCAGCAAATAGGTCCTTCTAGACAGCCCCAGCCCCTAGCACACTTTCCTAGCAGAAGAGAAGCAACCACATGAGATACTCACATTATCATTTGGATACAGGACTCTGGAGATGTTCTCGGCCAGGTTCCTGTCCAGGACCGCCTCGATGTAGCCTCCCACATTAACTAGGGGCAGAAACAGTGAGGTCAGAACCCACATCCCTTCCCTTGACTCCTCATGTGCCCTTTCCCTGAAGGTCCTCCCTCACTTCCCTGAACTGTGTGAGGGACGTTCCTGCACAGAAGGTGCCCCCAGAGCCATGGTTTCACTCTGCCCCAGGCCCAACCTGTATCCCCCACACATCCTGCAGAGCCCTAGGCCCCTTGGTCTTTCCTGAGGGCACAGGGTTCCACGAGCAGTGGCTTTGCTGGTGGGCTCTCCCTGGGAAGCCCTGGTGCTCTGAGGACCCTGCCCTCTGCCCTCCACATTGAGAGTCCTGTGCTTTGCACAGCAGTGATAGTGCAGACAAGACAAGAGCTTCACGGGGCGAGTTTGGGAGAAGCCATCCAACAGAAATAAGAGGGGCAGAACGCACAGTCATGGAGCTTGAAGTCATTGGGTGCCTTGGCAGACCACAGCCTCATGGTGTTGACGGTGTTGTTCCTGTAGCCCGGCACAGGGGTGTCGTACGGCATGGCCAGCACCACCTGGCCGAGAGATGGTCAGATCCAGTCAGCTAGCAACACAGTCCCCAGTCCCAGGCCTTCTCACCCCAGCAGCAGCATTCTGCTCCCCGTTGGTAGCCAAACTGCTTGCCCTCTGGCTTTTCTCCTTGTGCCCCAAATCCCTGCAACCTGCCCTGTGCCAAGCCTGCAGGCCTCCCCAACTAAGACCACCTGTGATGGCTCTGCAGTAAGGCCCTGACCACACTCCTGAGGTCATTCTGTCTTCTCTAGCTTCTCCTCCTTCCACACTGGCATTGATTTAAGAATTCTTCCCACTCAGATCTTCAAGGTGCCACTGTGTCAACCTCACTCACACTCTGTTAGCAGTCATGACTCCAGTGTCCTTGTCCTCTCTCTGCCCTCCTTCCTCTTCTCACTCGACCCACTTGTGTAGTTTCACGACCCAAACTAACTTCTCCACAGAGGACTTCTATTTCTGACTTCCATTTTCCAATGCCTGCAAAAGGCTCCTCCTGTTGGGAGACTTGACCTCTAACCCTCAGAGAAACCAAACCAGCCCACACTCCACTCACAACAGAAAATGCAGGGCCTGCTCTCTACCCACAGAACCTGCCACGCTCCTCCCACCCCCGATTCCAGTCTGTCCACAAGTATCTGCTTTACTCTTGTCAAGCACAGGAAGACACACACCAGCCTCAAGGTCACTTCCAACCCTCAGATCCTCTGATGAGGTTTCTCACATTCAGGTATGCTCACGGGGGCTCATACAAGTTCAACTATGTGGCTTTATGAGATGAAAGCGGCTCTGACAGCCAAAAGGACTGTGTTGATAGCATCACTAGAGCCTTAGAATCACTTTTCCCTTCCCCTCTACCCTCACCCCTGCTCCCTGCTCCCCTGCCCCCCAAGGCCCTATCCAAGCCAGTGACAAGCCCTACAAAGCATCCCTAACAGCCCAGGGCTGACAGAAATGCCCCAATGGTCTCTATGCCTCCCTACATACATGACACGCTCATCTTCTACAAGCACATGCAATCAGATAACTGATCTTATTCTCTCCTCTTTTGAATTAAATACAACTTATTATGGCATTTTAGGCCTCCATAACATGGCTCCAGCCAACCCTAGCCCATGCACTCCTTAAAACTTATGCTGCAGAAAATCTGGATGACTCACTTTTGCATGCTTAGGACTTCTCCAGTCTCCTGGGCTCATTGCCCCACATCTAGATGGCTGAGCCTTGCTCATTACAGCTACCCCCTCACAAAAGCTCTCCTGCTACCTCCCTCAGTCCCTTAGCTGAAACCACTCAGATGTGCACTGTCCACCATCCCAGAGCCTGGACTGGACTCTCCATGTTCTTGCCCTGGTTCCCTCATCAGTGCCTGTGCCCTGTGCTGGGACATCCATCCAGACCACCACATGCCCAGGACTCTGATAGCTCAGTAATGGTGGGCGGCACCCAGGAGACACTACTGAGGCCTGTGGTGTGTGGTGACTGTGGTGAATGTATGCATCAAGCACCTGCTGTCTAGAGATGCTGGGGACTATCCATGTCCCTCCAGAGATTAACACCCTGCCCCTGTCACAACACTGTCCTGCTAGCCATTCAATCACTGCTGGTCTGAACCCCAACACAAGCCCCTATTAAACTGCAAAGACAGCGGCTTCACTCTGAGTGTTTTCCACTGTCTGGGCAGCCCTGACAATGTGTAAGAATTGAGTGTATGAGAACAAAACCTCCCAGTCAGTCACCTTGGGTCAGGTCCTCTGGGGAAACAGCACACCTCCCACTCCCAAAGGGAATGAGGAGTGATGACAAAATGTGGCAGCCACCTCACTCAGCCCCACACTTCCCTGGGGATGCCCAGGGTGGATACCTGAGTGTCCAGCCACCTGACACCCTCAGGGGTGTGCTCCACTCTCCCGTAGAAGTGCACAGGAAGCATGTATTCGGGCCGGGCTTTCTCCCAGGGGTTGCCATAGCGCAGCCAGTCATCTGCCTCCTCCACCTGGAAAGGGGCCGGTGGTAAGGTCAGCTCTCTTGGGTGGCAGTGGGGAGACAGTCATGGGCGCAGGGCCACCCCTTTCCACTGCCCACAATGACCATGCTGTTGAGATACCGACGCCATCCAGCACTGAAATAAACTATAGCCTATTTACAAGGCAAAGATGTCCAGTTCCAGTCAAGGCCTTGTGTTTAAAAATTAACATGTCGTCCTGTTAAAGAAACAAACTCAGATAAAATTCAGAAGAATGCATTAAAGTAAAAAGACATTAAGAACAACCTGAATTCAGCAATAAAAAAGGATAAAGTTCTGCTGCGTACTACAACATGGATAAACCCTGCAAAGACGCTGAGTCGAAGAGGCCCATGTAGTGTATGGCTCCATTCATAGGAAATGTCTAGAACAGCCAAATGCACAGAGACACCAGATAGATTAATGGTTGTCAGGTGCTAGTGTGTGACGGCAAATCCATGCTGGATTTCTTTTTGGGGTGATGAAAACGTTCTGGAAATAGATAGTGGTGATGGCTGCCCAACTTTGTAAATATACTAAAAAAACACTTGATAACTAAATAAAGCTGTTATAGTAAAAAAAAAAAAAAAAAAAAAAAAAAAGAATCACTAGAAGTCCACCACTTTGAAAATGACACCACAAATTCACAGGTGCCAGGAGCCAGGCTGCCTTTGTAGCACGAATGCCTGGACACACACAACTAGAAGACATTGCTTTTGTGCTAGGCCTTCCTTGAAGCAGCCAATTTTCCAAAAACTGCACTTAGTGGTATCCAAAATCAGTAAATACACAAAAAAGAATCCCACCAATAAAACTAAAAGTAGCCCCACAGAGTCTAACAATCCTTGAGTAGAAGCATTCGGAATAAACGAATTTGGCAGGCAATGTATAAAGAATTATAAATATAAATTAAATAAGTGAGTCTTTCTTCTTCAAATTTAACAAATAACCCCAGGTATAGGCATAACTCAGAGATATTGCAGATTTGGCTCCAGACTGCCACAATAAAGCCAATTTAGCAAAAGAGAGTCAAATGAATTTTTTGGTTTCCCAGTGCATATGAAAGTTTTGTTTATGCTATACTGTAGTCTATTAAGTGTGCAACAGCATTATGTCTTAAAAAACAATGTGCCCAGGGGCACCTGGGTGGTTCAGTCAAGTTGAGCACCTGACTCTTGATCGTGGCTCAGGTCATGATCTCACAGTTGTGAGATCAAGCCCCATGTGGGGGCTCTGCGCTGGGCATGCAGCCTGCTTGGGATTCTCTCTCTCCCTCTCCCACTCATTTGTACATGCTCTCTCCCCCCCAAATTTAATTAATTAATTATTAAAAAAACAATGTACATACCTAATTTAAAAATATTGCTAAAAAATGCTAACCATCATCTGAGCTTTCAGCAAGTTTTAATCACTGATCACAGATCACCAGAACAATATAATAAAGTCTGCAACATTGTGAGAATTACCAAAATGACAAAGTGAGCAAATACTGTTGAAAATATGGGGCCAACAAACTTGCTTGATGCAGAGTTGCCACAACTTTCAATTTGTAAAATATGCATTATGTGTGAAGCGCAATAAACCCAAGTGCAACAGAATAAGGTGTGCCTGTATGTTACTTTGAGGGTTTTCAAAAATTTTTATTCGTTTGTCTTTTTTTTTTTTTTTAAGTAAGCCCTGTACCCAATGTGGGGCTTGAGCTCATGATCCCAAGATCAAAGAGTCACACACTCTACCAACTGAGCCAGCCAGGTGCTCTGGGTTTTTTTCTTAATGGTTCCTACACAGAAGTAAAAGAAGAATATTTGGTTGCAGTTTTAGGGAGGTGACACAGCTGAGGTTATTGCCACAATATGTGTCTCTCCATAGTACTTCTGGCTGGGCTTTTCTGTCTGGTGCAGGTAGCTATTCATCATGGGACCAGTCCTGCCTTTTGATCTGGTGCCATGTCTGTACATTAGTGAAATTCTCCAACACCAAAGCCTGGTCATCTCCTGTAACGTAATTCCATGAGCAGTTTGCAGAAGCAGCATCTCCTCAAGTACAAGAGGCAGGAGGGTGTCCTCTCCAGACCCCTCTCCCTGCCCCATGGCCAACAACACTGCTGTCTGACCACTGCCCACATTTAATTATGCTACAGCTAAACTCCATTAAAAACTGACTGGCTCTCATGAAAACAGGGTGAGAGGAGGGTGAGTTTATGATTCACCTATCATCCCACAACTGTCTTTAAATTGTTTTGCAAGATGGCAATAATATACAGAAATAGAACACCAGAAGAAAGAAATGTCTGTGGTCAAACAAAAAAACAACACAAAAAACCTTTCTGCCTTTAACCATAACACCAAGTAGGTAAGGAGGGGCCTCAGAGTTTCTGTCTTATGAAAGCACATTGCATCGACTGTAAGGAGCTGGAATGGGTTAAAGGACACAGGGGTACAAGGGCTGGGGTGCCTCTGACAGACACACACACATAAGGAACTGTGCATGAAACTACCTGTAATGTACCAGGAGGAAGAGTGGAGTTCTCTTTAAGGCTGGAGAGAGTACTTCTACAAATTAAGCAACAGATACAAATCTGTTTTAAGTTTTCTTTTACTGTTAGCCACGCTTTTCTTTGCCAACTTTTTATTATGAGTGCTTTCAAACATAAAGAAGTGTTAAAAGAATTGGCAGTGAACACCCACGCACCTTCCACTTAGGTTCCATAATTGTTAACATGTTGCTATACTTGATTTATCACATATCCTCCATCCATCGACCCATTAATTTCTTGATGCATTTCAAAGTCAGTTGCAGACATCTGTACACTTCTCCACGAACACTTCAGCATGCACCTCATTAAGTACAGTTCACCCTGTGTTTATTTTTTAGGTTAATATATAGATAGCAAAATGTGTAAACCTTAAGGATACTCTTGAGGAGTTCTGTCAATTGCACGTACCTGTGACCCAGCCTCATCAAGATACAGGAGCTTTCCATCACCCCAGGCATCCATCTGTTTATATTCTATACTATTCTCCTGTTACAAACCTTTAATCCCAACCACAGCCCTGCTTTGTCTGTCATTTTTAGGAGCCAAATTATATCACATAAACTATTTTCTAATCAAGTGGAATAGCCATACCTTCGATTTTAAAGTCTTTTTTTTTTTTTTAAGTTTATTTATTTATTTTGAGAGAGAGAGAGAGACAGCATGCACATGAATGCATGGGCAGGGGAGGGGCAGAGAGAGGGAGAGAGAGAATCCCAAGCAGGCTCTGCGCTGTCGGCACAGAGCCCCACTTGGGGCTTGAACTCACAAACTGTGAGATCATGACCTGAGCCAAAACCAAGAGCTGGATGCTTAACAAACTGAGCCACACAGGTGCCCCCATTTTAAAGTTTTGAATGAGGGGAAATGACCCTCTTGCCCAGTGTAGGACATTGAGGTTGCACTGTGAGGTTATATTCTTTCCACCAATGTGTTCTTGGCCACCTCACTTAGCTATGGTTTGATATTTCAGGATCTAAGCCCACTCTTCCTCAAGGCACTTTGCTTTGCAGAGGCTGGCACAGGACACAGTCCCCTCAGTGGTGTCGGGGAGTGAAGGCAGAAGGTGGGAACAAAACCTACAATAACTCTTCTTCTAACTACTCCAGGTCAATTGTCCCACTGAGGGTAAACCAGAGAGGGCCACCTCTGTTCCATGCTGAGGTACAACAGGGAACCAGCAGGCAGCACCTGGCAATACCTATAAGGCCAGTTAGGCCCTGGGTCCCACCCAGCAGGCTTCCCAGGCTCACACAGAAGCTGTATGTGATGAGCTCACACAGAAGATGGGCCTCTGGCAGCCCACATAGAGCTCTAAGGGAAGCACGAAGCTCACAGGATACCCCCGACCTATCCCACCTCTGCCTTGCCCAGGACGGGCAGACAATCTCTCCAGGAAGGAATTTAGCATGTAAAAAACTGAACTGAAAGTACCTGTTTGTTTTCTTCTGCACATGAGAGGTGGAAACAAGTGAAAGAACCGAGTTTCACCCACCTGCCAGCCATTGACAATCTTCTGGTTAAAAATCCCAAACTCATAGCGGATTCCATAGCCATATGCTGCCAGGCCCAACGTGGCCATTGAGTCAAGGAAGCAGGCTGAAAATTCCAAACACAAAGAACTTCTTGGAATCAAAGATAATTAGCAGTTTTGAGGCCCACTGGAAGCAAGGCCCAGACACCCATGTTAAGTAGGTACTGGGACACTGGCCTCTGGATGCCAGACAGCGATTCAGTGGTAACCTGTCAGCTTCAGATTTCATGAAAGTAAAACTGAGCCCTCCCTCAATCCCTTCACTTTGAGAGCCATGGTCTGGGCCAAGAGGGTGTTAGTGTGGGGGCTGTGGGGAGATGGGAAGGGCAGAAGTGAAGAACCCCAGAGAGTCTCATCTAACTTGGCACACCTTTCAACACAAAGTCCCCTCACTGCTAGCTTTGTCTTAGAGACCTCATACAGGCTGAAGGCCTCCCCACCCCTGCACCTTCTACTTGTCCATGCTGTTTGGACAGTGGGATAACACCACGAACTAGCTCTACATGCTAGTGAAGGAGGCACGGGGAGGGGGCTGGGAATGGACATTTTACCATAAAAGAACTCAAATACCCAAGGCCCCCGGAACGTGGCTGGATCAGCACATCAACCTAATAAGCCTTTGTTCCAATGAAAATGTCTTGAAAAAGACCAGTGTTTTAAATAAAGATCCAGAAGGCAGTCTGATTAAACTTCTGGATTAAAAAGGAAAAAAAGTCCACAAGAAACATCAGTAAATAAAATACTTGCTCAATTCACCAAGTATGCCCAGACCCCTGTTACTAGACCCTGTGCTGAGGGTTAGGAATAAGAGGATCCACAAATGTAAGATCTGGAATCTTGTTCTGAAGAAAGCATTCTCTCAGGAGGGCCACAGGACACATCAAGTTACAGCAGGCTGGGGGCTACCCACATCTGCACAGGTAAGAGGAGTCCATGGAAACAGGGCCCCAGAGGAGGTCACACCAGTCCATGGGCAAGGCCAGTGGCACCGCACAAGTGGCAGGAAAGGTGACTAGGAAGGCAATAGGAACCAGACTATGGAAGGCCTGCAGATGCCCTGAACCCCTGAAGGGAGCAGATTGTGTTACAGCAGGGATGGGACTGTCCTGCCTGACAGTCATCAGCCTTAGGGTAGGAGGGGAGTTTAGGCAGCTACCTGAGCTGTGAAGGAGACAGAAGGGTCTGGAGCCTCCTGGAGCTTGGAGAAACAGGTGCTGTTTTTACTGACTGGGAAGATGGCTATAATCAACAGAATGCTATTGAGGGTAAAGGGAGCCGCAGGGGACTGATGACCCAGGAGCTCCCTCAGGGCTACGCGCTGCCCTCTGGCTGTGATGCCATGATCGGGTCTGTGTGGAAAGTAAGCTACAGCTTATTGTCTGGGATGATTTCACTGCCATAAACTAAGACAGAGCCCTGCATCTGAGAGCAGTAGGTGACACACAAGCTTTTCACATCAACAGGTGGAGGTGGGGCAGGCCTTGCAAACTGTTTCTTTATATAAATCCATGTATTGTTTTGTTTGGGAGAAATATATGCTGCATTTATAATTTCTGAAGAATTTAACTTAACATTTGAAAACAAAGGCACATGCACAAGCTCAGATAAACTTTAGGGTGTTTGATCCCTTTAGAAAATGACAACTCCCCAGAGGGGCAGTAATGCAAAGTGGTAGGGGCCTGAGCCCACCCTCCCATATCCCCCACACACAAGGGCAGCACAAAACTTATTTCTGTTCCAGAAACATTGTGCCCAAGAGCCTTGAAGCACACAGCAAAATCAAATCTCACTGTGACAGCTATTTCCACTTCTAAGTTCTGGTTTTTTTTTTTAAGTTTACTTACTTTTTTTTTTAGTAATCTCTACACCCAACGTGGGACTCAAACTCACAACCCTGAGATTAAGAGTGGCTTGCTCTTCTGACTTAGACAGTCAGGTGCCCCTCCACTTCTAAGTTCTTCATTCAGCTCCCTCTGCCCTAAAAAAGCTACTAAAAAAAACCCCAAAAAACAAAACAAAACAAACACCTCAAACAGGAAAAACAAGGCTGGATATACTGTCAAACAGAATGGCCCAAGGGAGCAATATCCTGAAAGGAATGACTCTGCTATTTCCAGGCAATCTGTTTACTACACTAAAGCAGGAATAGCATACCTACATTCATAAATCATTGTGTGTGTGTATGTGTGTACATGTGTATGTGAATGTATGTGTGTGCACACATGCATATATGTATGTGTATATGTGTGCACATATGTGTCTATCCATCTTTCTCCCAATTACTGACTGCGGAAAGTGGTCAGTATACTGGAAACCCCCTCCCAGGGCCAGCTACCCAAAAACCAGCAACCCTGGTTTTCATGATAATTAGGAAGTATCCCTTGTATAAAGGAAAAACATAATATTTTGCATTTTTTTCGATGTGGATGAAACACACTCTCCCATCCACTCAGAGGGGCCAATCTACACTGACAGACTGCTGTTCAGAGCACGGCTGACCTCTGCCTCGCCATGTGAGCAGTGGCCAGGGCATTACACCAGGAGACTGTGCACCAGCCAGGTGCCGGGTTTACCTGCCAGCCTCCCCAGGCCTCCATTGCCAAGGCCGGCGTCCTCTTCTATTTCCTCCAGTTCTTCCAAGTCCAGCCCTAGCTGTGAATAAAAACAAGGGCAACGTTTTAGTATTACTTAGTGTCTATCTTCCTCACACAACAGGAGGAAAGATATTAAATCTTGTGAGTTTCTATCAATCAAAGGTTAAAAAAGTCTGCTTTTAGACTTGAAAATCCAATGTTAAAATCTGGTATTTATGAAAATGAAAGTTTCCACGTATCTTAAAAGCTGCCAAACTACTTGAGAATTAATAATCAGGGGAGCCTGGGTAGTTCAGTTGGTTAAGCCTCCCATTCTTGGTTTCGGCTCAGGTCATGATCTCACAGTTCGTGAGTTCAAGCCCTGTGTCTGGCTCCGAGCTGACAGCATGGAGACTGCTTGGGATTCTCTCTCTCTCCCTTGCTCTCTGACCCTCCCCCACCTCTCAAATTAAATAAACTTAAAAAAAATAAAGAATAAATAATCCAAATGAGACATGTTTAACATCCAAAGATATTGCCAGGTTATTAACCTACGTATAGTGAACAGATTATAACATGTAGCCTAACACCAAAATTAGTGGTTTCAATAATTCTTTAATTGTATATGGTTTAATGATATTTATGTAACTTATTTATTTATTTACTAATTATTTAACTGCTTAGATTTATTATTCGCCTCTTGGATGTGGCCTCTTCTCTAGCTGTGAAGAATCTGTTCTGCCAGTCTTCAGGTCGTTTTCTGGGTTATTTATGCTGATGTGGTTATTAGGTAGGTGTGTCTTTGGGATGACGTGAGCCTAGGCTCCTCCTACTCTGCCATCTTCTTCGGATGTCCTATGTGACATCTTTTTAAACCAACACCTAAAACTACCTTTCCTGTGGCATCCCAACTACATTTGTGCAATCTTGTGAAATATGTATACAATGTTAAAAATCAGAAAGAAAGTAACAAAGTCACAACTTCTTCACCTGACTTGAAACCTTTCCAGAATGCATACCTGAAGGCTTTGCCTATCAGTTATGATAGATGGATAATTGTTCCATTAATCTGGCTTTAGTGTGTTAAACTTCACAAATGGCTCTCATTAATTATCTTGATGAGTGGTTTTTAAACTTTTTGGTTTCAGGAAGACCCCCCAAGAGCTATTCTTTATTGAAATTATATCTATCAATATTTATCAAGTTAAAAATTTAAAACAGATCAATGTTTTTTAAGCCTATATGAATTCATTTTAAAATAATAAACCCATTAACATTAACATAAACAACATAGTTTAATCAAATATACAGTTTTAAAATGAAAACAATTTACTGAGAAGAGTAGCAGTGTTTTACATTTCTACAAATATCTTTCTTTAATAACTGTCTCTCTTAGCATTCAATCTGTTGAGGTATCACACAGATATCTCTGGAAAGCTTCACCATATACCTGTGACAGAGTAAGAATAAACAGTTCCGATCTAGCAGACCCACTGAAAGGTCTTGGGGCCCCTGGGGTCTCCGGACTATAGGATCTGATAAATTACAAAGGGTAGAAGCAAAGTTGTAAGGACATAAAAACATCAAAGTCATAAAGAAACAGTTTAGTGTCTATTAAGTAAATTGAACAGCATTAACACAAACTGTGATCTGATTCAGAGTAAGATTTCAAAATATTGACTTAATTCCCACAGCAATTTCAAGGAGTGTGTTCCACCAAAGATATTTTGGATATGCAGGGGAGGCAGAATTTACCCAGTAATATACACTGGCTCCAAATTAAGCAACACATTTAACTACATTTTCCAGATTTATCTGACTGTGAAACCTCTTATTCACAAAACACCTACTAAAGTCAGAGACCAGCATACCACATAAAGGCAGGCTATGTGGGAGGAAAGATGTTTTGTTCTTTTATGTTTTTACCCTTGAATGTTGTAGGTACATCTCAGTCTAGTAAGGCAAATTTTGCCATGAGTTTGAAAGTATTCAAAAGAGGCACAAATAGTAGCTAATTGACAGAAAGTAAAATCTTGCTCAAGTGGGTTTCAGAACCGAAGACAGAAAAAGCATGATAAAGCATCTTTAACCTTTTTAGTTGAGATATAATTCACATACCCTATAAAATTCACCATTTGAAGAGAATAATTCAATGGTTTTCAGCATATTTACAAAGTTATGCAACCACCACTAATTCCAGAACTTCACCATTCCAAAAACAAACCCGATATTCACTGGCAATCACTCCCAGTTTCCCTATTCCAGACCTTGGCAATCACTTTTCTACTTTCTGTCTCTATAGATTTGCCTATTCTGGTCATTTCATTTAAATGGAAACAAACCACATATGGCCTTTTGTATCTGGCTTCTTTCAATTAGAATAATGTTTTCAGGGTTGATCCATGTTGGAGCATGTATCAGTACTGTTTATCACTGAGTACCTTTCCACTGGATGACTACTCCACATTTTGTGTATGCATTTATCACATAAATGGATATTTAGGCCGGTTCCACTGGTTATTATGAATAATGCTGCTATGAACATTCAAGTACAATTTTATGGGTAGACATATGTTTTCATTTTTCTTGGAAATAAACCTGGGAGTGAAATTGTTAGGTTACATGGTAAATTCTATGCTTAACTTTTTGAGTAACTTCCAAACTATTTTCCAAAGTGATTCTACCATTTTACTGTCTCCCAGCAGTATATGAAGGTTCCAGTTTCTCCATGTCCTAGCCAACACTTGTTCTCTGTCTTTACAAGCACAGCCACTCTAGTGGGTGCAGCAAAGTGGTATCTCATGGTTTTTATTTACATTTCCTGACGACTACTAATGCTGATTATCTTTTCACATGCTTTTTGACCATTTGTATACCTTCTTTGGGAAAATGTCTGTTCAAGTCCTTTGCCTATTTTTAAATTGGGTTATCTGTCTCTTTGTTATTGAGTTGTAAGAGTTGTTAATACATTCTGAATACTAGACCCTGATCAGATTTATGATTTACAAATATTTTCTCCCATTTTGCCTTTTCACTTTCTTCATAATGTCCTTTGATGACACAAGTCTTAACTCTCATCCAATTTATCTATTTTTCTTTTTATTGGTTGTGCTTTTGATGTCATTTCTAAGAATCTATTGCTAAATCATGAAGATTTGCCTATATACTTCTAAGGGTGTTATGGTTTTAGCTCTTACATTTAGGTCTTTGATCCATTTTGACTTAATTTTTATATGGAGTATCAGGTAGGGATCCAGCTTCATTCATTTGGATGTGGACATCCAACTGTTCTAGCAGTATTTATCAAAAATAATATTTTTTCTCTATTGAGTTATTTTGGTACACTTTCTTAAAAAAAAAAAGCAATTTGACTATATAGGCCACCAAAAGCACAGGTGACAAAAACAAAAACAAAACAAAAAAAACTGGACTTCATGAAAGTTAAAACTTTTCTGCATCAAAGGACACTGTCAACAAAGTGAAAAGACAACCTGAGAAAAAATATTAGCAATGCTAATCACATATCTGACAGGGGATTAATATCCAGAATAGAGAATTCCCAAAACTCAACAATAACAATAAAAACAAACAACTCAATTCAGAAATGGGCAAAGGACTTAAACAGACATTTCTCCAGAGAAGATATTTAGATGGCCAGCCAATAAGCACATGAAAAGATGCTCAACATCACTCATCATTAGGGAAATAATGGGTTTTTTTCTTTTTCTTTAAATTTTAGTTAGTTAACATACAGCACAATATTGGTTTCAGGAGTACAATTCAGTGATTCATCACTTACATACAACACAGTAGGGAAATAACGTTAATTAAAACCACAAGAGATACTATCTCCCATATATTAGAATGGCTACTATCAAAAAAAAAAAAAAAAAAAAGGAAAATAACAAGTGTTCAAGTGTTGGTGAGGATGTGAAAGAACTGGAACTCTTGTGCACTGCTGGTGGGAAAGTAAAATGGTTTCACCACTGTGGGAAACAGTATGATGGTCCCTCAAAAAGTTAAACATAGAATTACCATATGATCCAGAAATTCCACTTCTAGGTATATACCAAAAAGAATTGAAAGTAGGGTCTTGAAGAGATATTCGTACATTCATGTTCATAAAAGTATTATTCACAGTAGCTAAAAGGCAAAGCAATCCAAGTGTCTATAGACCAATGAATGGATGAACAAAATGTAGTACATACATACAATGGAATATTATTTGTAGATCCTTAAAAAGGAGATTCTGACATATGCTCCAACATGGATGAATCTTGAAGATATTAAGCCAGTCATAAAAAGACAAATATTGTATGATTTCGCTTATATGAAGTACCTAGAATATCAAATTCATAGAAACAGAAAGTAGAATGGTAGTTGTCAGCAGCTTGAAGGAGAGAATGGGGAGTTAGTGTTTAATGGATATAGAGGTTCAGTTTTGTAAGATGGAAAGAGTTCTAGAGATGGATGGTGGTAATCATGGCACAGTATGAATGCAATTTATATTATGTGTATTTTACCACAATTTCAAAATAATTGGGGGAAAATCAGTTGGCTATAAATGTGAGGGTTTATTTCTGGACTCTCAATTCTATTCCATTGTTCTATATGTCTATCCTTACGCCAGTACCACACTGTCTTGATCACTGTAGCTTCATAGTGAGTTTTGAAATTTGGAAGTGTGAGTCCTTCACACTTTGTTCTTCTTTCAAAAAAAAAAGTTTATTTATTTTGAGAAATAGAGCATGCGTGGGAGGGGCACAGAGAGAGGGAAAGAGAGAATCCCAAGCAGGCTCCACACTGTTCTTTTTCAAGCATGTTTTAATGATTTCTGGTCTGGGGGCACCTGAATGGCTCTGTCAGTTAAGTGTCTGACTCTTGATTTTGGCCCAGAGATCTCACAATCATGAGATCAAGCCCTGCTTTGGGCTCTGTGCTGAGTGTGAGCCTGCTTGGGATTCTCCTTCTGCCCCTTCCCCACTCACCTGCTCTCTATAAATACATACATACATACATACATTCATTCATTCATACATACATACATACATATATACATACTGATTTCTGGTCTGTGCATTTCCATCTGGATTTTAGGATCAGTTTGTCAATCTCTGCAAAGAAGACAACTGGAACTTTAGTGGGGGATTGCAATAAGTCTGTAGATCAATTTGGGGAGTACTGCCATTTTAAGATTCCAAGTCATGGATGGACATGAAATGTCTTTTCATTTTTAGGTCTCCTTTTATTTCTTTCAACAATGTTTTATAATTTTTAGAACATAACTCTGCATCTCTTTTGGAAATTAATTCCTAAGTATTTCATTATTTTTGATGCTATTTTAAGTGGAATAATTTTCTTAATTTCATTTTCAGATCATTCATTGCAGTTACATAAAAATTCGGTTGATTTCTGCATATTGATCTTATATCTATAAATTTGCCGAACTCATTCAGTTGTACTAATATATTTTTGTTTCATCTGCTCAAAGAGATACCTTTCCTTCTTCCTTTCCAATCTAGATGCCTCTTATTTTGTTTTCTTTTGTAAATACCCCAGCTAGACCTGTCAGTATTATGTTGAGTAGAACTGGTGAGAGTAAAATCCTTGGGACAAAGCAGCAGGTTAAACACAAGCTGGGAACACCATCAGTCCAATAGAGACTGCAGGACACTCTATAGGACAAACCATTTCAACAAATAAACTGGAAGGCAGAAGAATAAAAAAAGAGAAGCCTATAGATTAATAGAGACTTAAGAGACATATCAAACAAATGCAGCTAAGTTTCTGAATATACTGCTTAAAAAATTATAAGGCATTATGCTAAGTGAAATAAGTCATACAGAGAAAGACAGATACCATATGTTTTCACTCTTATGTGGATCCTGAGAAACTTAACAGAAGACCATGGCGGGGTGGGAAGGGGAAAAAAAAATTAGAGAGGGAGGGAGGCAAACCATAAGAGACTCTTAAAAACTGAGAATAAACTGAGGGTTGATGGGGGATAGGATGGAGGGGAAAGTGGGTGATGGGCACTGAGGAGGGCACCTGTTGGGTTGAGCACTGGGTGTTATATGGAAACCAATTTGACAAATTTCATATTAAAAAAATTATCAAAAAAATTATAAGGCAGTCAACAAGTTTGTCAACTGCCTGAAAATGATGGTCAATATCTTAGGGGTCATAGCGGTATGACCCTATCTTTACAGACACCTGTTGAAATGGCAATAAGTGAAATATGCTGTTCGATATTAGCTTAAATAATCTGGGAGTAGCAAGGGATGTGAGGGAAATGAGAAGTCATGAGTAGGTCTTGATGACAGGTGGAACCCAGTGATAGGTATGTGGAAGGAGTTCTTCATAGCAGTCACTCAATATTTGTACATATTTTAGATTTTCTATGATAAAAAAAATATTTAAATGTGCCCTTGATGGCAGTCAGGAGGGAGCTGCTTCTGTTGAAGTTCTAGTTTTTAGTGTAATCTGCTCCCTGGAACTAATTTCCAGCCCTGTATGATACACTGGTGGTGTGTTTCACTTTTCATATTATATTATAAATAGGGGAGGGGTATGGGGGAGGAGGCCCACCCAAGCCCTGCATCATCATCTGATTTCCACTCAAAGCATGTGGCACCCCACTTTATGAATAGAAGGGCCCAACAACCATGTACCTAGAGACAGTAAAGCTTTGATCATCATGAAAACCTTTCAAATACAAGATTAATTAAAACTTAGAAATACCACTTTTAAGAAAAAGATGTACAACATTTAAAAAGATATATGCTACCCTTCATTTTACAACTCCCTATAATTAACATGTTATTTGTGTAATTGATTATAGAGATGGCATAATTATGGCATAAACATTCCCTCAAATCTTTACTATCTGTAAGAATATATATAAAGAGAATGTTTTGAAAACTAAAACACTTCCTATAACAATAAATTCCACTGAAGACCTAGACTTTACATGTTTCGTGGTCCTTACATACGCATTCTGATGTTCATATTCAGTAAACAGAATTCAAATGACAAATTTGAAGGATAACCTCTTTTTTAGATAATTTTTTTCATTCTAATTCCAGTATAATTAACATATGGTGTAATAGTTTCAGGTGTACAATATAGTCATTCAACAATTCCATATATCACCTGGTGCTCATCACAACAACTGCACTCCTTAATCCTCATCAACCTATTTCACCCATCTCCCAACCCACCTCCCCTCTGGAAACCAGTTTGTTCTCTACAGGTAAGACTCTGTTTCTTGGCTTCTCTCTCTCTCTTTTCCCTTTTGCTTGTTTCTTAAATTCCACATATGAGTGAAATCATATGGTATTTGTATTTCTCTGACTGACTTATTTTACCAAGCATCAATAATCTCTAGCTCCACACATGTTGTTGCAAATGGCAAGATTATTTTTTATGGCTGAATAATATTCCATTGTATATATACAATTTCACCTCTTCTTTATCCATTCATCTATTGATGGACACTTAGGCTGCTTCCATAATTTGGTTATTATAAATAATGTTGCTATACACATAGAGGTACATATATCCCTTTGAATTAGTGGTTTTGTATTTTTGGGGTAAATACCCAGTAATGTGATTGCTGGATCATAGCATAGTTCTATTTTTAATTTTTTGAGGAAGTTCCACACTGTTTTCAAGAGAGGCTGCACCAGTTTGCATTCCCACCAACAGTGCAAGAGGGTCCTTTTTCTTAGTATCCTCACCAATACCTGTTGTTTCTTGTATTTTTTATTTTAGCCTTTCTGACAGGTGTGAGGTGATATCTCATATAGTTTTGATTTGCATTTCCCTGATAATGAGTAATGTTGAGCATCTTTTCATATGTCTGTTAACCATCTGATATCTTTGGAGAAATGTCTGTTCATTTCTTCTGTGTGCATTTCTAAATTGGATTATTTTGGGGGGGTGTTTAGTTGTAGAAGATCTTTATATATTTTGGATACTAACCCTTTACAGGATAGGTCATTTGCAAATATCTTCTCCCATTCTATAGATTGCCTTATAGTTTTGTTGATTGCTTCCTTCACTGTGCAGAAGCTTTTTTATTTTGATGTAGTCCCAATGGTTTATTTTTGCTTTTATTTCCCTTGCCTCAGGAGACCTATCTAGAAAAATGTTGCTACGACCAATATTAAAAACTTTACTGCCTAGAACTCTCTTCTAGGATTTTTGTGGTTTCAGGCCACACATCTAGGTCTTTAATCTATTTTGAATTTATTTTTGTGTATGGTGTAAGAAAGTGGTCCATTTCATTCTTTTGTATATAGTAGACCAATTTTCCCAACACCATTTGTTGAGACTGTCTTTTTCTCATTTGATATTCTTTCCTGCCTTGTCAAAGATTAATCAACCATATAGTTGTGCATTCATTTATGGGGTTTCTATTCTGTTCTATTAATCTATGTTTCTATTTTTGTGCCAGTACCATACTGTTTTGATCACTACAGCTTTGTAACATGGTTTGAAGTCCAGAATTGTGATGCCTCCAGCTTTGCTTTTCTTTTTCAAAGTTGCTTTGGCAATTCGGGGTCTTTAGTAGTTCATATAAATTTTAGGATTGTTTGTTCTAGCTCTGTGAAAAATGTTGTCAGTATTTTGATAGGGTTTGCATTAAATGTGTAGATTGCTTTGGGTAGTATAAACATTTTAACAATATCTGCTCTTCCAATCCATGAACACAGAATGCCTTTCCATTTCTTTGTGTCATCTTCAATTTCTTTCATCAAAAAAAGTGTTTTCTAGTTTTCAGAGTACAAGTCTTTCACCTATTTGGTTAGATTTATTCCTAGGTATCTTATTATTTTGGGAGCAATTGTAAATGGGATTGTTTTCCTAATTTCTCTTTCTGCTGTTTCATTATTAGTGCATAGAAATGCAACAGATTTCTGTACACTGATTTTGTGTCTTGTGATTTTCCTGGGGTGCCTGGGCGGCTCAGTCAATTGATCATCCAACTTTGGCTCAGGTCATGATCTCATAGTTTGTGGGTTCAAGCCCCACGTCGGGTTCTGTGCTGACAGCTCGGAGCCTGGAGCCTGCTTTGGATTCTGTGTCTCATTCTCTCTCTGCCCCTCCCCAACTTGTGCTCTGTCTCTGTCTCTCAAAAATTAATAAAAATGTAAAAAAAATTAAAAAAAAGTGTTTTATAGTTTTCAGAGTACAAGTCTTTCACCTCTTTGGTTAGATTTATTCCTAGGTATCTTATTATTTTGGAGGCAATTGTAAATGGGATTGTTTTTCTAATTTCTCTTTCTGCTGTTTCATTATTAGTGCATAGAAATGCAACAGATTTCTGTACGCTTGATTTTGTGTCTTGTGACTTTCCTGAATTCATTTATCAGGTCTAGTAGTTTTTTGGTGGAGTCTTTAAGGTTTTCTATATAGAGTATCATGTCATCTGCAAATAGTAAAAGTTTTACTTCTTCCTTACCAATCTGGATGCCTTTTATTTCGTTTTGCTAACAGCTGTGACTAGGACTTCCATTACCATGTTGAATAAAAGTGATGACAGTGGACATCCTTGTCTTGTTCCTGGTCTTGGGGGTGGCAGGGAGGAAGCTTTCAGTTTTTCCCCATTGAAGATGACGTTCACTGCGGATTTTCATATATGGCCTTTATTATGTTGAAGTATGTTCCCTCTAACCTTACTTTGCTGAGGGTTTTTATCATGATCAGATGTTGTGCTTTGTTTTTTTTAATTAAAAAAAATTTTTTTAACGGTTTTTATTTTTGGGAGACAGAGAGAGACAGTGCGAGCGGGGGAGGGGTAGAGAGAGTGAGGGGACACAGCATTGTTCAGGGCTCAATGTGGGGCTCAAACTCACAAGCCATGAGATCATGACCTGAGCCTAAGTCAGGCTCTTAACCGACTGAGCCACCCAGGCACCCCTGTACTTTGTTTTTATCGTGATCATATGTTGTTCTTTGAAAAATGCTTTTTCTGCATCTACTGAAAGGATCATATGGTTTTTAATGCTTTCTCTACTGATGTGATATCTCACGTTGACTGATCTGTGCGTTTTGAACTTGTGTTCTGGGAATACCACTTGACCGTGGTGAATGATTTTTTTTTAATGTAGTATTGGACTCTGCTAGTATTTTTTTTGATGATTTTTGCATCTGTGTTCATCAGGGATACTGGCCTATAGTTCTCTTTTTATGTGGTGTCTTTATTTAGTTTGGGTATCAGGGTAATGCTGGCCTCATAGAGTAAATATGGAAGTTTTCCTTCCTCTCTATTTTTTGGAAAAGTTTGAGAAGAATAGGTATTAACTCTTCTTTAAATGTTAGGCAGAATTTGCCTGTGAAGGTATATGGTCCTGAGCTTTTGTTTGTTGGGAGTTTTTTGATTACTGATTTGATTTCTTTGCTGGTAATCGATCTATTCAAAATTTCTATTTCTTCCTGCTTTAGTTTTGGTGGATTATATGTTTGTAGGAATTTATCCATTTCTTCTAGGTTGTCCAGTTTGTGGGCATATAGTGTTTCATAATATTCTCTTACAATTGTTTGTATATCTGTGGCATTGGTTGTTATTTCTCCTCTTTCATTTGAAATTTTATTTATTTGAATCCTTTCTCTTATTTTTTGATGAGTCTGGCTAGATGTTTATCTATTTTGTTGATCTTTTCAAAGAATAAGCTGCTGGTTTCATTTATCTGTTCTGGTTTTTTAGTTTCTATATAATTTATTTCTGCTCTAATCTTTATTATTTCCTTCCTTGTGCCGGTTTTGGGTTTTGTTTGTTCTTCTTTTTCTAGCTGTTTTAGGTGCAAGGTTAGGTTTTGTTTTGTTTTGTTTTGTTTTTGTTTTTGATTTTTCTTGCTTCTTGAGGTAGGCCTATATTGTTATAAACCTCCTCTTAGAACCACTTTTGCTATATCCTAAAAGTTTTAGACATTGTGTTTTAATTTTCATGTACTTTTATTTCCATGTACTTTTGGATTTCTTATTTGATTTCTTTGTTAACCCACTCATTGTTCAGCAGCATGTTATCTACCCTCAAAGTATTTGTGGTTTCCAGATTTTTTTTCTTACGATTTTTAGTTTCATAGTGTGGTATCAACACTACAAAAAGATGCATGGTATGACTTCAATCCTTTTGAATTTGTTGAGGCTTGTTTTGTAGCTTAATATGTGATCTATTCTGGAGAATGTTCTATGTGCACCTGAAAAGAATGTGCATCCTGCTGTTTTAATATGGAATATTCTAAATATATCTGTTAAATCCACCTGGTCCTATGTGTCATTGAAAGCCATAGTTTCCTTATTGAATTTCTGTTTGGATGATCTATCCATCAATGTAACAGGGGTATTAAAGTCCTCCACTATTACTGTATTATTACCAAACAGTTCCTTTGTGTTTATTATAACAATTTTATGTATTTGGGTTCCTCCATGTTGGGTACATAAATATTTAAATTATATATTCTTATTGGATTGCCCCCTTTATTATTATATAGTGCCCTTCTTGGTCTCTTGTCACATTCTTTGTTTTGAAATCTATTTTGTCTGAAATAAATATTGCTTCTCCAGCTTCTTCTGACATCTATTTGCATGATAAATGTTTCTCCATCCCTCACTTTCAATCTGTAGGTGTGTTTAGGTTTAAAATGAGTCTCTTATAGGCAGCATATAGACTGGTCTTTTTTTTTTTTTTTTTTTTAAATCCATTCTGACACCCTATGTCTTTTGATTGGAACATTTAGTCCATTTACATTCAAAATCATTACTGATAGATATGTATTCATTGCCATGTTATTACTTATTTTCTTGTTGTTTCTGAAGTTTTTCTCTGACCCTTCTCTTTCTTTCATGGCTTGTTGGTTTTCTTTAGTGATGTATTTGGATTTCTTGCTCTTTATTCTTTGCATATTTGTTAGTGGTTTTTGATTTGTGGTTACCATTAGGTTTATATATACCATCTTCTGCATGTAGCAGTCTATATTAAGTTGATGGTTGTTTAAGTGTCAACCAATTGTTTACTCCTCTCTTCCCTATGTTTTAGGTATGGATTGCTTTTGTTGAGTCTGTTGGGGGTACTCTGGGCTTCCTGGATCTGGACATTGTTTCCTTCCCCAGATTAGGGAAGTTTTCAGCCATTACTTCCTCAACTAAATTTGCTGCCCCCTTATCTCTTCTGGGATCCCTACAATGTTATTGTTTGATGGAGTCATTTGTTCTAAGTCATTAATTCCTTCCTCTGCATTTTCCAGCCTGCTGTCCATTCCATCAAGTGTGTTTCTCATTTCTCCTATTGAACGCTTTATCTTTCTTATCTCAGTGTTGATCATCTCACCAATGCCTTCCATTCTTTTCTGAAGTCCAACAAGTATCTGGACTTTAAATTCTCTATCAGGTATGTTATTTATGTCTCTCTTGCTTAGATCTCCAGCTGTGGCCTTATCTTGTTCTTTCATTTGGGATAAATTTCTCTGTCTTCTCATTTTAAGTCTCTATGCCTATTTCTGTATGTTGGGAAAGTCAGCTACACGTCCTATTCTTGAGAGTAATGGCTTTATGAAAAAGAGGTCCTGTAGTGTCCTGCAGTGTAGTGTCCCCTATTCCCCAAAACCTGATGCTTCAGGGAGTGTCTCCAATGTGTGCTGTGTGTGCTCAACTATTGTGTTCTGGCTGCTTTATCCTTTAGGCCAATCATCTGCAGAAGCCGTCTTTGTCTGTTGCAGGCAATGTTTAATCCCTGGCCTGAATGTGGCAACTTTTGACTAGGTGTGCTCTGGTCAGCTTGTGAAATGAGACCTGTCTCCACCACTGCTGAAACCAAGGCCCCTCAAAACTCTCACAATGGGAGACATGGTGTAAGTAGGGGTTTGAGCCAGTCTTCTGGGGGGAAGGGACCTGCCACCCCGGGACTGAGGCAAGCATGACTGGGAGGGGCAGTTCCACCAGGGTGCTGGGGGCATGACTTTGTGAAAGCAAGTTACTTAGGGAGTGATGGCACTATGCTGGTTCCCGCAAGTGGCCCTGTGCTTATACTGATGGGTAGGGGAGAGAAGCGGTGCCTGCCAGTTCCTTTGTTCTCAGAGGGGTCTCTGTAAATGCTGCCTCTCTAGAACACACTCCAAAATGAGCAAACACCCTTCCCACTGTGTGTTCCAGGTCCTCTCCAGATTGTTGTTTCCACACAGTATGTCTAAAGGTATTTGTCTGCCTTTTCTCCAAGAGCAATCCAATGCCTCTGGGTTCTATCCCAGCCCAGCCTGTTGAACTTTAAAATTCCAGCCTTTAAGGGGTGCCTGGGTGGCTCAGTTAGTTAAGCATCCTATTCTTGGTTTGGCTCAAGTCATGATCTCACAGTTCATGAGTTCAAGCTCTGTGTCAGGCTCTATGTCGGGCTCTACACTGACAGTGCAGAGCCTGCTTGGGATTATCTCTCTCCCTCTTCTTTGCTCCACCACTCAAGAAAATCAATTAAAAAAACAAAACAAACAAACAAAAAAAAACCCTCCAGCCTTTAAGCCCCACTGGTCACAAGAAGTCATGAAATTGAACCTCTCTCACTTTCCAAGTCAACTGCTATGGAGATTTATCTATCCCATGCACTCCCCTGTGTGCTAGTCTATCTCTTGCCCTTCTCTGCAACAGTGGCTCCCTCCCCCACCACAGTGGGCACAATCTGATCCATTTCTTTCCCAAACTATGTCTCCGTACTTCCTACCTTCTTCGATGTGGCCTCTTTTCTCCCTTTAGTTGTGGAGTTTGTTGTGTCATTCTTCAGGACGATTTCTGGAGTACTTAGGGTGGTTTGATAGTTTTCTAGTTGTGTTTGTGGGACGAGGCAAGCCTAGGGTCCTCCTACTCCAACATCATCTTCCCTTCCAGTCTCTTCTTAGATAATTTTGAGCTTACAATTTCCATTTTGGGGAGTCCAATCTTTTTCCAAATTTTTATTGTACCATGCCTGAGACCCATGTGAGGTCCCCACCATGCTGCTACCAACAGGGCCCCCAGAGTGCCTCCCACCCTAAACTGAACCAAAGCAAAGGCAGTGGAAGGTGCTGGGGGAGGGAAGACTCTGGTGAAGACCCTGCTATGTACGTGCAGAAGGGCAGAAGTGCTACATATTCACACCCTAGAAATTGTACACTGAGTGTCCAGTATAGGAGGAAGATGGGTGTCCAGGGAGGTGGGTAGAGAGCAGAAAACAGACAGGATGGATTCCAGCTCTGCTCTAAAACCACAAATGAACTGTGTACGGAGTTAGCCTCCAAGTGAATAAGTGTTAATTAAGACCCCTTAAGCAAAGACAGTTTTTATTCCGACTGGGGAGAAGGGGCAATTTTATACCTAGAGAATAAGATGAGCACAAAAAGTTGCCTGGGGTGGGAGAGGGGCCCAGAGGTGGGTTACTAGTTCAGTAAGGCAAGAATGAAATGGACAATACCAAGCACTTCTGCCCTGGGGTAAATCTGCCCCTGGGGCGGGTGTGAGGAGTACAATGGCTCCTAGAAGCCTTGAAACCTTAGCACCACAATGAAAAGCCATGTTTGCCCTCCCATGTATTAGTTTCCCATCCAATCCTTACTTTTTCCCCTTGAGAAAGAGTGTCACCCACCAACCTATTCTCCCCCATGTAGGACAGACTATGTCATAAGTCACTACCAGCCCCAGATGGCAGCAAATCTCAACATCAATGCTCACCTCTGTGGGGCCTGGATTAAAACTCAGTGTGCTGCAAGAGGCTACCCACCAGCCCAGACCCAAAGCACTGTACCTGATAAATGGCTTCATCACAAGCATTCTGAAGACCCAGGTTCACCATTGTGTTCTGCAGTGTGCGGCCCATGTAGAATTCCAGGGAAAGATAATAGATGCGCTGAGGAGACAAAAGAAAGAATCTTAGATTTCTTTTCCATCCTGACACATGAGGAAGATTAGGGTGTTGGGCAGATTCGTAAGGGGTCTCATTTAGGCTACCCACAATCCCCCCTAAATGGGCTCACTCCCTTTGCCGAGTCTTGGCCAAACTCAGCTTTCCAAAGGCAGCCTGCCCAGGACCCTTCTATAGCAAAACTGCTCATTGCCCTTCTGGATATAAGCTGGCCTCCCTAGATGGGAGGAGGCAGGGCAGGGCAGTGGTAGGGAACAAGGCTCCCAGAATGGATAGAGCCAGCTCTGAACTTAGCTTGGCCTCTTCCCCACCATGAGCCCTTGAGCAAGTGACCTCTTCAAATCTCTAACACAGGATAAAACAACTTGGGGGGGGGGGCGTGCGGGGGGGGGATATTTTCAAGTATTAACAGCTTTTAACACCCATGTTAAGTACTCGGCAAACACCACACAGTCAACACAACTGGATGGATGGATGGATGGATGGATGGATGAATGGACGGACACAAGTCAGGAAAGTTTCTGCTGCCTATTGGCTGGCTCTGGGGGATTGGAATATGTGACTTTCTATGTAAACAAAGAGGATGACCACCCACACTCACTGGGAGCTGAGTTGGGTTCTAAGCCCTTCCCATGCATGGTACCATTTACTCCTCACAAACCACCCAGTGGGGCCACTGGGTGGCAGTGGCAGAGCCACAATCTGGCCCTCAGAGTCTTGCTTTTATACAGGACTCCATGCTGCTTCCTGCCATCAAAAGTAAGGTCTGGAAAAATAAATGGGGAAGAAGGGAGAAATATTCCTCACAGATAAATTCCAATGAATGCATGCAGATGGAACGAGCGAAACAGAAAATCAGCATGAGAACAGCGCAGTGTAATTGCTGCAGACAACGGCCACAGCTGAACTCTGAAGCCAGCTGGCACAGCTTTACTATCTGCACAGCCTCTAATATCTCCCCCAAAGTATATACTCATTACCATGTGGTTTTAACAAATGTCAAAAAATTCTCTGATATTCTTCACTCCAGCAGGTGGTGCTAAATCCCCTCCCCCTTGAGGGTGAGTTGGCTGAGGTGAGTCTGGGAGGGAACCTGTAACTTCACAGGGGAAGAACCTGCTGACACCACATTCCCCTGGTGACAAGGTTAACATCACCAGTGATGGGTTGTGATGATGCGCTGTGATGAGAAGGGGGCTCCATGGCTTGAGGTATTCTTTCTAAGCTCGATAACCCACACTAATTTGGAGAAAACCTTGGATGGGCACCAACTAAGGGTTGTTTTATGAACTCCCTGGCCAGTATTCATCAGATTATCCAACGTTGTGAAAGATGAGGAAAGACCAACCACCATCGCCAATGGGAGGAGATTAAGGAGACATAATAACTAGAGAGCCCTGGATTTGGTCCAGGGACAGACAATATTAGAGGAAAAACTGGTCAAAAATGTGAAGAAAGTGCTGAGCCAGTGCTAGCTTACTTTGATAACTGTGTTGTGGTCATGCAAGATACTAATATTAGGGGAAACTGAGGGAGGGCTACATGGTACTCCACACTATATTTGTAGCCCCCTGCAAATCTAATGTTGCTCCTAAAGGAAAAGTTAAAAAAACAAAACCAAGCCTTGAAAAAGGGTGTGTCGTGAGTGTGTACATATGCATAATGATGAGAATGTGTGTCTTGGATTCAGATGTGAGTCCATGGAGAAGTACTGACTGTACTATGGTTTTATCTTTCCTGCAGGTTAAAATGTTCAAAATACAATTAAAAAAATCAATTTCCCTACCGTTGCAGAATGCAGAGAGAGAATTCACTTTCCACAGACTGCAGAGAGGGCTTGTCAGGGCTTTACTGGAATGCCCACATAGGGTGACCTGCCTGAGTGGCTTTGAGACCCACGTTCCATGCAGTGACTCTCTTAAAGTGTCTTTTTTATACTACCTTTAGATTTCTGACCAGCAGCTGACTAGAAACCTTTTGAAAAAACTCTGTGGCCATGGGCCATCCACCTGCTGTTTCAGCAGTGTTGCTCTCTGGGCTTTTATAGCTGCATTTATACCATTACTTCACATTTTACTCCTCAGGACCATAAAACAGCCATAGAGGATGAGCCAGGAAGAAAGGGGTTCCACATTTGCAAAATATACAGGCAAAGGAACTAAGATAATGGAGAGACATCCCATGTCAGTGGATTGCAAGGCTTAACAGTGTTAAGATGGCAAAACTTCCAAAATGGATCAACATATTCAACACAATCCCAGTCAGAATTCCAGCTGCTTCCTTGCAGATTGACAAACTAATTCATTAGGTGGATTAGGTGGATCCATCAGACGGAAATGTGAGGGATCTGGACGAGTCAAAACAATCTTGAAAAAGAAGGACAAAGTTGGAGGACTCACACTTCCTAATCTCAAACCTTATTACAAAACTATAGTCAGCAAGACTGTGTGGTACTGGCAGAAGTATGGACACACAGAGCAATGAAATATAGGGTACAAAAATCAACCCTCAAATTTATGGTCAACTGGTATTCAACAAGCGTGCCCAGATCATTTAGTCAGAAGAACAATCTCTTTAACAAATGGTGCTGGGACAACTGGATATCCACATGCAAAAGAATAAAGCTGGACCTCTACCTCACACCACATACAAACATTAATTCAAAGAACATCAAAGATCTAAATGCAAGAGTCAAAACCATACAACTTTAAGAAGAAAACAGAAGTAAATCTTCATGACCTTGGATTAGGCAATGGTTTCTTTTGTATGACATCAAAAGCACAAGTAAGAAAAAAACATAAATTAGACTTCATTGAAGTTAAAAACTTTTGATAAGATGGAGAAAATTAAAAGATAACCCGTAGAATGGGAGAGAATATTTGCTAATCATATAATTGATGAGAGAAGCTGTATGTAGAACACACGTACAACTTAATAATAAAAAGACAAGTTGGGCGGGGGTGGGGGGGCGCCTGGGTGGCTCAGTCGGTTAAGCTTCCAACTTCAGCTCAGGTCACAATCTCATGGTTTGTGAGTTGGAGCCCCACACTGGGCTCTGTGCTGACAGCTCAGAGCCTGGAGTCTGCTTGCAATTCTGTGTCCCCTCTCTCTCTGCTCCTCCCCCACTTGCACTCTTTCTCTCTCTCAAAAATAAATAAACATTAAAAAAAAAAAAAAGACAAGGTGGTTGAGCAAAGGATCTGAACAGACATTTTGGTAAAGAAAATACACAATGCCAACAGGCACATGAAAAGATGCCCAACATCACCCTCATCAGGGAAATGCAAATCAAAACCACAGTGAAATATCAATTCCCACCCACTATAGGATGGCTATAATCAAAAAGTTATCAGATGAAAACAAATGTTAGAAAAAATTTGAAAAAAATCAGAGTCTTCATACATGGGGTATGAAGGGTGGGCTGTAAAATTGTGCAGTGGCTTTGGAAATCAGTCTGGTAGGTCCTCAAAAAGTTAAAAGGGATTAGCATGTGGTCCAGCAGTTCTCCTCCAAGGCATGTATCCAGAAGAAACAAAACCTATGTCTATGCAAAAACTTGTATGTCAGAGGACAGAAACTACTCAAATGCTCATCAATTGGTGAATGAATAAATAAAATGTGGTATATTCATATCATGGAATATTATTCAGCCATAAAAAGGAATCAAGTACCAATACATGCTACAACAAACAAGAACCTACAAAGCGTTACACTAGATGAAAGGAGCCAGTCACAAAGGACCATATATTGTATCATTCCATTTATAAAATATAGGCAAACTTAAAGAAACAGAGAGTAGATTTATGGTTCCCTAATAAGTAGGGAGGGGTATAGGAAGTTTACAGTGGGTGACAGCTAAAAGCTGTGGTGTTTCTTTCTGGAGTAATGAAAATGTTCTAAAATTGACTGTGGTGACCATGGCCCAACTCTGTTGACTATACCAAAGCCAATGAATTGTGCACTTCTAATGGGTGAATTGCATACTATTTGAATTTTATCTTAAAGCTGTTACCAAAAAATATAAAATAGTAAAAATAATGCACAAAATTTTATAAATGTTGTACATTAAGTAGAATACTTGCAGTTGTAAAGATGGTGGAACAAAAATGCCTCTGCCCACTTCTCCCGAAAACTCACTGATGGAAAGTCAGGACAGGTAGAACTAAATTGGAAAACTGACCCTTGTACATCTTCACCACCAAGCTGCAGGGTGGGGACAGGGTGATTGTTCACTGCTGGTCTCTGCTTTTCTGAAGTCGAGGAAAGGATAAAGTACTTTACACTAATATGCACGCATGCACACACACACACATGCACACCTACAGATGCACATACTTGTGTGCACAGCCATACATGTGTGCGCTTACATGCACTCACACACATGCAATCACACCTGTACACAATTCATTAATTTGCACATGTGCACTCACATGCACACGCTCACATGTGTGTACACACACAGACACATGCACACACTCATAAATCTGGGACCCAAGGAAGAGCTGCTCACTCCAGGCTGCACACACCAGGCCCTTGCCCCATTATCCAGCTGCAAACAGCTGGTTCAGGAAGAATTCCTTCTACTCAAGGAGATGGAACTCAGGATCTACATCCTGAAATCTAAAACAGGAAAAAAGAACAGGAAACAAAAGGGGTAAAGAACACTAGCATTTACCATGGAGCAAATACAATTTGTTAATACAGACTAATCTGAGACATCAAGAAACACCAATAAAGTAACAAAAGAACTGCACCAGGCACAGGAAAGTAAAATAAAAAAGAGATAAAACTACTACAGAAATGGAGGCACCACTGAATGCAAAACAAAGGGAAAGATGGAAATAAAAACCTGGCTGGAAAAGCGGACAAAATGGGGGAAAAGCATGAAAAGGATTGGAGAGGAAAATATCCATATGGAAGACAAAGAATAGCTAACATCAGCAAAATTAGCGTCCCTGAGAAAAGAAACTGAATAAAACATTAAAAACATTTTTAGGGTGCCTGAGTGGCTCAGTCATTTAAGCATCAGACTTCAGGTCTGGTCATGATCTCACAGTTTGTGAGTTGGAGCCCCCCATCTTGGGACACTGCTTGGAGGACTCTCTCTCTCTCTCAAAATAAATAAATAAACTTAAAAAAAAAATAAAAACATGTTTTTCAGTATATAACTGAAGAAAACTTTCTATACATAAATCTATGCATACATACATACAAAGAACATACATACATACTAATAAAATCCATGGCAAGTTCAGACTTTGACAGACTTTTCTTTTTCAATCATTTGAATGTATGGCTTCTCAGTTACTGCCCAGATTCCAATGCCCTTTAAATCACAAACATGGCAGCGCAGTGAGTGAATCTACAGCCACTCTGAGTACAGCTGCTGTCACTACTGCTCATGGCCCATTGCTTCTTCCCGGACGCTATTTACTCTGCACTTGAACTGAGTTATTGTCATATGGGGTTTCCATAGCGCTATGCTGCCCCTCCCTCCACACAGGGCTTAGTAACCACTGAGAACACACTGAGCCCAACAAAATCCAGCTGTATGAGAAGAGTGTGAGTGAAGGTTCCAAGCACAATCATGCCCTTTTCCTATGTACACAAGAAGGCTCACTTCTCCCCCACATACCTACTTCTGGGGTTCTCCCTGGAGAGGTTTTATGACAAGTTGGAAACTCAGGAATATGATCACAATGTTTTCATGTTGCCTTTAACTGGAACTATGTATTTTTAAAGCTGTAGTTTGATCTCTGCTAAAGTTTCTAATTTTTAACTAGCACTATGAAAAGAGCTTGACTATCTTTGTTTGTGTAAGGCATAAAATGTTGGACCTTAAGATCTTTCAGTCTTGGGGCACCTGGGTGGCTCAGCTGGTTAAGCATCTGACTTCGACTCAGGTCACAATCTCACAGTTCATGAATTTGAGTCCTGCATTGGGTGAGTGCAAACCTCACTTTGGGTTCAGCACTCTCCATTCCTCTCTCTCTCTCTCTCTCTCTGCCCCTCATGGTATTCTCTCTCTCTCCCTCTCTGCCCCTCCCTCACTCACACACACTCTGTCTCTCATAAATAAATAAATAAATAAATAAATAAATAAGTTACAAAATGATATTAAAAAAAAAAAAAAGATCTTCCAGTCTTTAATTTTCCTTCCAAGTTGAGCACAGATGTCAAGGGCTCAGCAGCTTATTTAATTCTGCTAATAGTTCCAGGCAGCCTCCCAATGCACCTCTGCATACGAGGGGAGCAGAAGTGGCGGCATCAGGGCTCCCTTGGACAGCACCCACCCAAAGACTGGCCATGGCCGGCTCTAGGTTAGGCACTGCTGCACACCCACCCAGCCAGAGCCCTGCACTCTGGGCTTTGTCTGTTGTTGCTATCTGTGTGATTTGTTCCAAGAATTTTTATAGTTTCCTCAAATGTGTTGAATTTGTTTTCCTCAGTTTCCTTAAGATGGTTCAGAGTAAAACTAAACTGAAGAAGGCTTGCCAGAGGGGCCGCCCAAGGAGATGCACACACTTTTGAACCATGCACGCTGGGGTCCAATCCTGGTTCCTGGCCTGGCCAGCAGGGTGGCCTGGATCCCTTCACCTCTCTGAGAAATACCATGTCTAGTTTGGGGTTTAACACAGGGCTAGCTGTGGACTCAGGCAATGTTGGTCCCCTTGCTGGGCCAGATTTTCAGGGAGAGTGATGGAACCTAATTAACAGGGTGGCAATTCTGGACTGAACCAACTGAGGGCACAGGATTGGTGCAAGAAAAAGCACAGGGGGCTCACCAGCAAAGGGCCAGCTCCTCAGTGTCCCCAAACTCTGCTGCTACTGCAGGCCCAAGGCCAACCCAGGCTTTGCCCAGTCTCTTTCCATCCCTCTCACCCCACCCCCGGCCTCTCCCACCACCATCTGTGCAACTGTGGACAGGGTCTCCCAAATCAAGGAACTCTGGCCAAAGAACCTGAACTCCCCTCCTTCAGCATGAGAGCAACAAGGACCCCTTAAACCCTCTACAGCAGTTCTGGGGGCCTGTGGCCTGGGGTGTGAACCGGGCTGCTGACGTTTCTTGTATGGTCCCTTCTTGCAATATGACTGTTACACATGTTAAGAGGCTTAGAGGCAGCCTTAAATTTTTTTAATTGGGTTTACTACATGCAAAGTCTACACCAAAAGCATCACAGAAAAGCACAAAAGAAGCTCCTTCCTCAAAATGAAGAGATGAAAAGATGACCAACGCAAATACACAACATAGTAGTCTTCTCCTAAGACATCTTAGGAGTTAAGGAACTCAAATTGTGGAGCTGGAGCTTAAAAGCAACAGGTAGAGCCTCATTTTGCTCTTTATACAATGGAGATTCATGAACAGAACTGGACTTTCAGAAACCTCCAATTTCTCTTCCCTCTCCAAAAAGGCTATTTAGAGTCTTTGTTTAACAGAAAGTGAACACTCTGCAGGAAAAGGAAAGAAAGAACTCCAGCACTCAGGGCAACAAAACACAGACTGATGCAACTGTTTTCATCAAGAGAAGAACCTGTTTCTACAGGTGGATCTGGCCAGTGACGTGTCATCCTGTGCCCAGGAAAAGGCAGCAATACTCCCCCTGTCTATCAGATTCTGTGTTATGTCTTAACGTGCCAGCCATCTCGCTGTGACTGAGCAGGCACAGTGACGCCCACAGACTACCAGCTCCCTGCCAGACAGAGCTGGCGTGGACAGGACACAGGAACAGAGACCACTGGCCCAACATAAGGCCAGTTCTGGTGAGCTCCCCAGCCTCGCCAAAGGCACCAGGGCAGCCCTGCCCTTGCCAGCCTAGTGAGGGTACTGCTAGGGGGCATCAGCCTTCTCACCTGCTAGACAGCTGAGGCTCCTCCTTGTCTTCACTGGTCATCCTGCTTCACACCCATTCTGCTGTGTCTGAGGGGCTTTTTGGAGGGTCGCACCGACAACAGCTTTATGAAACCACTACTATGTTTGCCGTAAGGATGCTGAACACTTTCTACCACATCTCTTATACTCCCAACCTATGGAGCCACACTCAAGCATGTTCTTTTAGAATTAAGTGACAGGGAAATTTGGCTTCTGGTGAGTAACTGGCAGAAATTCCATGGATCACGGATTTCCTTTTTTACTTTAGGTACTGGTACCTAGGACTAGAACACAGGCCTGTTTGCTCAAAGTCAATTTGGAAAATGTAAAATATAATAAAATAATAGAGTTTGAGAACTTATAGGGATCACAGAGATCAGTCAGCTCTGCAGGGAACAAATTTATTTTGCACTCCATGATATAACTTTTTTTATAATCCTCTGCCTCCTGCCTTCCATGCTGTTAAGCTCTACAAAATGTCTCCTCACTCCCATCCCCGAGCCAATCACAGAAGTCTTATCACACTGCCAGAGAAGCCAGAGCCTAATCAATTTATGTTAAGTGACCTGGACTGTGTCAAAGTATATTTATAACTAGTGTGGCACTAGTAAGCATTTTCACCCTGAGCTTCTTTCACCTTTCATTTTAAATGATGTTTCATGGCCAAGAAGACACTCAGCTAGAACTGAAATCACATATAATTCCTAATCCCAGAGATCCTGTCAAAGGAGTTAACCAAACTCTTCTGTGGTCTGATTACCTTGCTAACTTTGTGTTCATGCCTCTTCCCTTTACCATGTCTTAAGAACACCATTCTGTATAAGGTAGAAGACAAGCCAGCTATTATCTGTTGATTACTTGTTTCATGTCTCAGAATGTGCAGGTTTCTAAATGGCTTAAAGCTCTGGTCTGTTTAATGAAAAATTAGGTATAATCCGAAAAGACATAAAGTTCTCTAAATTTTCTTATCTGTATTTCTTATTAGTCGGGCAACTGGCAGAGCTATATGAGATCTGCAGGTGACAGCACCATGTCAATGTGCATGTCCTGGGTTTAATTGTTCACAGTGTTTGTCTAAGAGAGTCTCCCTGATTTTTGGAAGTACACACTCAAATTTTTAAGGGTAAAGGAGCATCAAGTCTGCAATTTACTTTCAAACGGTTCAGAGAAAAATGTATTAATATGTATAGAAAGGGACAAATGTGTTAAAATGTTTAATGCTTGGGGAATCTGCATGAAGAATGGGAATTTATTGTATTATTCCTGCAACATTTAAAAGTCTGAAGTCATATAAAATACAATTTTGTAAAAACTCATTTAAAAAGGGCTGGGGGGCACCTGGAGGTTGAGTCAGTTAAGCATACGACTTCAGCTCAGGTCATGATCTCACAGTTCATGAGTTCAAGTCCTGCATCAGGCTCTGCACTGATAGCTTGAAGCCTGGAGGTTGTGCTTCAGATTCTGTGTCAGCCTCTCTCTCTGCCCCTCACCCACTCACACTTTATCTCTCTCTCAAAAATAGATAAACATTGGGAGAAAAAAAAAAAAAGGCTAGGATTCAAATGCAAGGTCAGTTATGATTATTTCATAAAAATACAAAGGGTCCCTGCAGCCTCCATGGCACCTGGGTATTAGAGATCTCCAGAGAAACAGAATCAACAGGATATGTATATACAGATTTATTTTAAGGAACTGGCTCACACAGTTGTGGAGGTCTGAGACTAAAATCTCATGATTTTCAGGCTGGCAAGCTGGAGATACAAGGAAGAGTTGCGTTTGGAGTCCCAAAGCAGTCTGCTGGCATAATCCCTTCCCGCTGAGGAGGGATGATGTGGGGGGTGGGGTAATCAGTCTTTGTTCTATTAAGGTCTTAACTGACTGGAGGCCCACCCACATTGTGGAGGGTGATCTGCTTCACTCAAAGTCCACTAATTTAAATGTTAATCTCGTCTAAAAAACACCTTCACAGAAACATCTAGAATAGTATTTGATCAAATATCTGGGCACTGTGGCCCAGCCAAGTTGATGCAGTAAATAAACCATCACAGCCCTTGAGAGGCCAAACTGTCTACTATGAAAAATCATGGCTCACACTCTGAGAGGCTCCTTAATCTCATAAAGTGATGGTTTAACCTTACCTTCCACTCGTGGAGCTGTCAGGTTAATCAGCAACACAAAACATCTGTCCCTTGTCAAGCTTCTAGCCAGGGAAAATAATTGAGCTATCTGGTGTCAGGGAAGTTTGCCCATGGGATACAAGGTCAACTTCACAAGTGGAAACATATCAAAACTCGGTGTGTTAAAAAGACTCCGGTGGCTGGTCTCACCACTAATTAAAACAAAATCTTGTAAGTCGGGGCTGTGGGCAGACAAGGCTGCAAAAACACTGCTCTAGATCTTCTTCCTTTAACTCCAGGGTCCAGCCAAACAGTAAGATTAATTGTATTCATTATGATTATCTTATTTGAAATATTTAAGACTGCAGTTTGGGCCTCATGGTGGTAGTGGTGCACTATTATTTTCCTTAATCTACTATTGTGGCTATGCCATGAGTTTACGGGAAAGAGCCATAGTAAACAGACTATCCCATCCATTATAGGGATGCAGTAGGCCAGCTGTCCACATTGTGTATTATCCACTTTAAAGCCCCACAGAAGATATCTCACACCTGCCCATTCTAGAAGTTATCACAGAGATCCCATGACTCCCATAAGTAGACATGAGCCGCCATTTGCTCTGGTTGCCAGAACTTATGTCTGCACTTTGTGTCCTGACATCGTCCTTGAATGCAACCTGTTTCCCTACCCTTATTCCCTGGCCCCAACTTTCTCTTTGAGGTCTTCAATTAATCTGAACCTTCTGTGTCATGCCTTGCTTAGGCATTCTTCAATTCTTTTTGGATAGAGATGGAATGTCAGCATAAAATGGAAACATTTTATAAGCAAACACAAAGCCACAACTTTTTAGAATGGCAAGGAACCTCAGAAATGAACTACCTCCCTCCACCCCTGTCATTTTTAAGATGAAAATACTGAGGCCAAGAAAGGTTAAGAAATCCAGCCAAGTCCAAGGTCTTATAAACTGCATAGTAAAGCTAGGACTAAAAGGAGCTTGGACTCATATGAGCCATCCCTCACTATCCATCTCTTCTCTCTTTTTTTTTTTTTCTTTCCATCCATCTCTTTTCTATTCCTGAATTCAGAGTGGAGTTCCAGCTCTGGAGTTTTATCCCAGACTCCTGACCTTGCCATCACTTCAGAGAATCCTTGAACCATCTTTAGAACTAAGTGCTACCTCCTGCCAAACACCAACCTCTCAATTTTAGGGTTTTTTTTGTTTTTTTTTTTGTTTTTTACTTGATTTGCCAGGCCGGTTGCCTGAAAAATCTTTCCCTGAGCATTTGAGTTTCATTTGTTTCTGCTATTACCAAAAACAGAAGGCCAAAAGGGGTTCTGAAACAAGAGGTACAGCATGATACTATTTTTGTAATAAAAACAGCGTTTCTACCAAGGTAGAAAAAAAGATGTAGAATACAAATGTTTATAGCATTTATCATGTTTTTACTAGGTGTTGTGATTACAGTTAATTTTTTCCTTCTGGCTTTTCTGTTTTCCAATTTTTCTTCCAATAATCATACGAACTTCCATAATTGTTTGAAAGACAAAAAATTAAGTAAAAGCACGCTAATGTATTAAATATAGATCATCTGGCTCCCCCAGTCAGAATGCAGTGGGACAAATCCCTGAGGTCATCCCCAAGCTGGGGTGAAGCTCTGCAGGATTTTTATTGGGAGCCTACCTCCTGTCAGGCTCGGACCCTTGTGGGGCTTGTTTCTGGTCCATTACAAGCAAAATAACACTTCTGCAGAAAAAGGAGAGAAGCTTATTTTTCAACACGAATTAGCCAGACTGAAACACTTAAATTCCAATTTTCCATTTTAAAATGGCCTTCCTACCCAGAACAGGCAAACAACTTTCCACTTACAGGCTGTGTGGTTTGTAAAGAAATTTTCTCTAGACAGAAAATTTTCCGCCTGTAGCCACCACAGCAGGCAATCAAAACTCAGACCTCTCAATGACGATCAGGAAAGCAGTTTTGTTAGAGGTATTAATTCTGTTCAGGAAAGGTCATTTCCATAATCCCTGAGCCCATCACTGTCCTTTTCAGGATCTAATTATACATAAACACTCTAAGAGGAATCCCAAGGTGTTGAGGTGTGTTCTGGTCCAGGGAAATGTCCTTGAATGTGCATGCAAAGCTGTACCCTTGTCGTCTACTTACACTGACAACAACACTGATGTTGCAAATCAGAGCTCTGCCATCAGCAGGGAATTCTGGGGGAGCCACAGCCTCTTGGCCAATTTCCCTGGCAAAGACATCCTAAGCCCTTGTTCTAAAAACCTGTTTTAGCCACTTGGTGCCACTTCTATGTTGTCTTGCATACTAAATGTGAAGCAGCCTCGCTGGTATTCTAACAACTCTGTCCTTGTTACCATCTCTGTTTTAGAAAAAAGAGTGCTCCACAGTAAGTATGGAAAAGCAATGATCTCACTCTTAACAACTATTAAACATTTTTTAATGCCTCATGAAAATACTCTAAAATAATATCAACAAAGCAACTATACAGTGCCTATATGGATACTGCAAAACAAATCTTTGCAAACTGGCTTCAGGCCTGCAAGTGTATCCTTTCTTCAGGAGTCATTCTACCTTAGTATAGAAAGGACAAAATTCTCTGTGGTCAAGAGCAAGTAAAAACACCCAAACAAACTGGCAGCAGGTGGATGGCCAAGACTATGACAGGCCTATCCAACTACCAATGATACTTACTAACTTGGAAAGCTGTTGAAAAAGTTACAAATGTCAATGAATGAAACAGAAAAATCACAAAGTTGTATACGCAATATACTTTTTAAAATGTGTACCTATATTTAAGAATAGAAAATGATCTGAAAGGACATACACCTTCATTTTAATATGGTTGAGAGTAATGGAGTCACATCAGTGACTTTTCTTTTGTGTGTTTAGTATTTTTCTGCCATAAGCATAGATTTCTGCAAAATATGAAAAGTAACAACCTCCGTGATTACTTAATCTCCATGAACTTTAACCCAACAATGTTCTTCAAGAGAGGTGTGGAAACCCCAAAGACAGAGACTTCTTTGAGGGCTTCTTCTGAGCTCCTGACCCCTGCTTTAGCAGGCATCCTCAATGATTTTCTTCCGATCAATGCCTAGCCAAAAAAAAAGCCCACAATCCCCTGCAGATGACTGAGCTCACCCCCTTCCAACACAAAACTGCCCAGGCCCGGTTCCAGTCTCCTTTTCTCTCACACTCTGCTGCAAAAAAAATCCCCAAAAGGTGGGGGGCGGAGTCAGGGGAGGAGGAAGCACCGACTCTGCAGTCATCACAGAAGCACACGGCTAGAAACAGGCTGGAAAATTCCGCCAGGACTCCAGGGCTCAGGAGACGGCGGGGAACAGGAGACCCCTGCAAGACCGAGCTCCTTGCGCAAAAGGACTGTGGACTGGGGCCTAAACAGAGGAAGAGGAGGCTAGGCGCCCCGGGGCCCCGAGTGTAGACAATACCCTACACTGTCTGCCGTAGAGGACAGCCCGGATCCGCTTTGCGCCCGGGGTGGTAGGGTGGTAAGTACTGGGCCAGGTCTGTGTAAAGCTGGCTGACCGCCCCAGGGGAAGGCGGTGGGGGAGACGTGACCCCAGCCAAAGCTATTCTCACCGGCGTGGACCACCGATGGGCTGCGGGTGCACACAGAGGGTGGCCGTGCTCAATTTAAAGACACTCCGCAAACACAGGCCCTACGTGCGTCTTTCTGGGAGAGGTGCATCGCTCTGCTGTCTCTTCCCAGGGGCCCGTGTCTCGAGAGGCCCGGCACAAGGGCTGCCCTTTTCCGGGGTGGGGCAGCAGGCACGGCAGGACGAGCGCAGTGACCCTGGGCAGGCGACCCCGGCCTCCCTCGGGCCGCCTCACCTTGGGGTCGCGCTCGTAGTAGTGCTGCTGCGTGCGGATCCAGCGGCCCACCAGGTGGTCGCGCACCGTGTGAGCCAGCGCGAAGAAGTAGTCGCGGGGCGTGGCCACATTGCGGTCCTTGACCAGTGTGAAGTGCAGGTGCCGATTGAAGCTCTTCCGCACCTCGGCCACGTCTCCCAGCCCCGCAATGCCGCGCACACTGATTTGCTTCCGCTTCTCGCTGTCAGTCAGCGGCTTCGCCATCGCGCGGTCAGAGGAGGAGGAAGACGAGAGGCAGGGCAGGGAAGACAACGCCAACACCGAGGATGCTGCGGCGGCTCTGGCGCCCGTCACTGCGGCGCCGCACGGCTGGCACGGGCCGCGCCTGCGCGTTGCGTCGGGGCGGGAACTCCTGAGAGGAGGGGCGGGGCCGCGGGGGGGAAGGGCCGGTCTTCGGGGGCGGGGCCTCCGAGAGACGGGGGGCGGTCTCCGGGGACGGGGCCTCCGGAGAGGTAGGGCAGGGCAGCAGGCAAAGGCTTTAAGTCCTTGGACGTTGGCAGGGGGCGTGCCTTTTTGTAGGTGTGGAAGATGAAGTGACCTGCCCAGGCCAACCAATAGCGGGGGTCTGTCCCCAAGATAGCCAAGCCCAGCCTGGGGGGACGCGAGTGAAGGAGCAGGAGGACTCGGGAGTCGGAACCTCTGTCCTGCTTGCCTCTCTCTGCCCCCCAGGGTCATGAGGGGGTCTCTGCCATCGCAGCTTTGCAGATTTCTGGGCCCGGCGTCCCTCGCCCAGTCAGAGTTACCGGCTACCCCAGCCCGGAGTTCCCTGGGTGTTGGGGTGCGGCCAAGGCCTGGCAAACGGGAAGGAAAACCGGGTACATGCTAGAAATGCAGTCAACAACGCCTGGTGGGCTCAGTCTCCTGAACCGGGGGCGAAGTGGCTCTGAAAACACCAGCTAAGAATGTAAAACTTTGTTTATACTGAGAAAGTGCCAGCCTTCCTGCGACCCTCCGACTGAGATGACAGCATTCCCCAGGGGCACTGCAGCCCTGAAGGGTTACAATGACCCCTCTGAGGGACCACCGCTGCTTACTCAGAGAAATTTTATTCCCTAAATCACAGGCCCTCACTTTGCCCTTTAAATACCGTCAGGAAGAAGGAAACACCCCACTCTAGCCGAGGATCCGGGTCATTGTGACAGAGACGCCGCCTCCTCCACTCCACCTAGTTGTATGCCTCACTTAAGGGGTTCCTGGACACAGCTACCCACACCTGCTTAACACGGGAGTTCCCAAAGAAATTGTGCCTGGGCCCACCTTGCACGCAGCCCTGCATTGCTCTGAGCCTGTGGGAACACTGCTTCATTAGAGTTTCACCTTGACCCCTTTCCCCTAAACCCCATAAACTCTGCCTTTTCCTGTGTTCTTGAAATTGCCCCACGGTCTTACCGCCTGCAGTTACTTCATTGCAGTGGGTCAGTAAACCTGATTTTGAGCCACTTGCAGGTTTGCACTTGGTGGTCTTAGACTGATGAGCAATAAAGATTCTCCATGTACATGGAGGTCAAGTTTGCCTGCAGGAGAGGTCATGAAAGTCTAGGTGCAGGAATTTTCTAGTGTGATGCTTCCAAAGTTATCTTCTTACCTGGATTCTCCTCTAGATGCATACTCCTCGGGGGCAATAAATGTGGAATGCCCTGTCTGCCCCACCTATGCACACACTCACCTGTTCCAGGTGGCCACCAATATCACTGGAATGGATAAATAAACCCCATGGCCATCTCAGCCATTTTCAGATATGTAATTTTTAAATTATTTAATGTTTATTTATTTTTGAGAGAGAGAGAAAGGAGAGAGAGAGAGAGTGGGAGAGGGGCAGAGAGAGACTGAGACACAGAATCCAAAGCAGGCTCCAGGCTCTGAGCTATAAGCACAGAGCCTGACACGGGGCTCTAACTCACCAGCAGTGAGATCATAACCTGAGCTGAAGTCGGAGGCTTAACCGACTGAGCTGCCCAGGGGCCCTGAGATAAGGAATTTTTATATAGTTATAAGTGCTGTGAAGAAAAGCACATTAAGTAGCCAGTGACAGGAGATGATATCTGAGTTGAAACTAAAAAAATATTAATGAGTAATGAATCTGGGGGAGGAGCAAATACAAAGGTCCTGAAGTAGGTACACACTTGGACAGTTCACAAAATAGCAAGTCCAGTGTAGGTAGGGCAAAGAGAGCAGCTGAGGGGGTATGAGAATGTGCCACCCCCCAAAATGCCTCTTTGGTCTACAGATTATCTTGAGCCAAAGGCCACAGAGTAACAACAGAAGCAGGAAAAGCTCTTAAAACAGGGCACACTTTTTCCTTTTGTAAAGGAAATTCACATTTAAAAACATACTTCCATTTGTAGAGAGCTTTCCTCTCCTGACAGGTCTGACTATAAAACCTTACCAAACAACTTTGGTTACCATGCTTCTGGTTACCTTCCCATAACTTGCCTCCCTGGCTAGAAGCCTCAAACCCCTTCCTTGTTTTAGCCTAGGACGATATATAAATTCAAGTTCTAACCACCCCTTTGAGTCACTCATCTGTGGTACTTCCGAGAGTATGTGGTGCACATCCTAATAAACTTATGTGGGTTTTTTTTTTCTCTTGTTAATCTGTCTTTGGCCAGCCAAATTTACAGGGGCCCACATGGAGAACTTGAGATGGGTAGAGGAAAATATTTTTTCCTTGCCAACACAACCAATGGGTAGATTCAGATTAGAGGTGGGGAGCCAGGTCAAGGTGCCCGGTCAGCGTTGATGAGGAATTTGGATCTTCGAACAAAACTGTAGAGCTTCCGAACAGACAAAAAAGAAAGAAAGTGGGCTCAGATTTGCTCCTTCAATGAAAAGGACTGTTTTTCTGGCAGCCTGGTCTTAACTGTGACCAGGCCAGTATACTTGCTCTTCTAATGGGAGAAGATCATGAGGCCAGTCAGCCCACTTTGTTATAGTCTGTCCGGTGCTCTATTTTGGGGAGACCTCTTTAAATATTCATTTACTAAGAAGTGATGGATATTGATCCAGGTTCAGTTATTTTTTGTAATGAGCTATTTTGTATGTTGGAGATAAATTACCTTTTAAGTGCTTTCAAGCAGGTATTTAAGACTGTCTATAGCTAGTTCCCTGCCTTGGAAACAGAGACAAAAGATGTCCTTGTGTGTGGAATGAAATGTTGTGGGAGTTAGAAGAAATTGGGTGTGGAAAACACACAAACAGACATTTTGGTCTACTTAAACTTCTTGAGTGTCTCAACCAATAAATGTTGGTTAAGTCAGTGTCTTGGAAGCTCCGCCAGCCCTTGTTGAGACTCCTCAAGCCAAGGATAGAGACTTCTGGGGACCGCAGAAACACCACTGGCCAATCTGTGATGGTCAATAAAATATTTGCAAATTAACAAAGGCCTGGCATTTCAGGAAATGGGAGGCAAACAATAAATGCATTATTTGTGAGAGGTCAGTAATAGTAAACCTCAGTACAATTAAGACCACCAGCTAGAATGGTATTGTGGAATTGGGGCTCTTCCTTCACTGGGGTATGTAACAGATACTCACAGTGACATTAATGTATTGGAACACATTGTTTTTAAAAAAATCTATGAGACCAGAGTGACATGAAAAGGAAATAAAATGGGGGTGAGGAGAAAGAAAGGAAGCTCTTCTCTGCAGAATACCAAATAAATGTAGGAGTGGATGCTAGGACTATCAGACAAAGGCTGTAAGGGAACAGGATATTCACACAGTCTCAAAGTATCACCCACGGATTACCTTAATAGTTACAAAAAAGAGAAGGCACTTTACAGTGGAGAAAGCTTCATGAAGTGATCCAACCTGGCATTACCAATAAGGGGACAAAATGATACTATGTGCTTTCTGATTCAATGCACTGAGAAAGACACAATATCACTTATAGAATATAACATAGTATACTATGAATGTCATGGTAATATAGTAAAGACACCTACCCAACTAATAGAGGCGCAGATAACAGCTAAGGCAGTTTCCCAGACTTGCTGACCAGAACTCCCTTTAAGCATGTTCCCAAAGCCCCAAATCCATGATTCCAACTGCAGTACTTCTAAGCCAATTTTTTGTGTGTGTGCAAATGTGGGGATCTCTGCCCCAGGCAGCCTTTCTAACCCAGCAACCAAGGCGCTGTCCTAGTAGGAATGACATTAATGCACTGTGGAGTCCCCCAGTGTGTGCCAGAAGTGCTGGGCTTTCAGGTGTGTTCAAGCAGGACACTATCTCATGCTCAGCTTGGCTTGGAGTCCGCTACTTCTTTAAATTTTTTTTTTTAACATATATGTGTTATGTTACTTTCAGGTGTACAATATAGTGATTCAACAATTCTATACATTACTCAGTGCTCTTCATGATGTGTAGTCTTCATCCCCTTCACCTATTTCACTCATCCCCCCATCCAGCTCCCTTCTGGGCAAGCACCAGTTTGTTTTCTGTATTTAAGAGTTTTTCTGTATTTTTTTTTTTGTTGTTGTTCTTAAGTCCACATGAGTGAAATCATATGGTATTTGTCTTTCTCTGTATTTCACTTAGCACTAGACTTTCTAGATCCATCCATGTTGTTGTAAAATGGCAAAATTTCATTATTTTTATGGCTAATATCCCATTGTGTATATATACACCACTTCTTTATCCATTCATCTATCAATGAACACTTGGGTTGCTTCCATAATTTGGCTATCATAAATAATGCTACAATAAACATAGGGCTGCATACACGTTTTCAAATTACTGTTTAGTATATTCCTTGGGGGAAAACCCAGTAGATCATATGGTGGTTCTAATTTTAACTTTTTGAGGAACCTCCATACTGTCTTCTACAGTGGCTGCACCAGTTTGCATTCCCACCAACAGTACATGAAGGTTCCTTTTTCTCCACATCCTCGCCAATACTCGTTGTTTCTTGTGTTGTTGATTTCAGCCATTCTGACAGGTGTGAGGTGATATCTTATTGTAGTTTTTATTTGTATTTCCCTGATGATGAGTGATGTTGAGCATCTTTTCATGTGTCTGTTGGCCATCTGGATGTCTTATTTGGAGAAATGTCTGTTCATGTCTTCTGCCCATTTTTTAATTGGATTATTTGTTTTTGGGTGTTGCTACTAACCCTTTATCAGATATGTCATTTGCAAATAGCTTCTCCTACTCAGTAGGTTGTCTTTTAGTTTTGATTGTTTCCTTCCTTGTGCAGAAGCTTTTTATTTTAATGTAGCCCCAAAAGTTTCTTATTGCTTTTGTTTCCCTTGTCTCAGAACATATTTAGAAAAAATGTTGCTACAGCTGATGACCTTACTGCCTGTGCTCTCTTCTAGGACTTTTATGGTGTGAGGTCTCACATTTAGGGCTTTAATCCATTTTGAATTTACTTTGGTGTCTGGTGTAAGAGAGTGGCCCAGTTTCATTCTTTTGCATGTAGCTGTCCAGTTTTAAGGTCTGTTACTTAAGTGATTATGAGATGGGCTCTAAAGCCAGCAAGAGTCAGCTTGGGATGTTCCCCTTACTCTGGGGCCCTCCTCCTGGAAGGGAGGGTGACAGACAGACAGGGGTTGGTGAGGGACAGAGTGGTGAACACGTTAAAGAGAGGAAGCTGGTCACACTCCAGGGCCATTGCCCTGCCATCCTCCAAGCCAGAAACATTACCCCACTTTGAGGGGGTTGAATCAGACAAGCCTTTACAGTTTTTGTAATTGAGTACTGGATGGACTTTCTGGTGTACTGGAATGAGCTGGGGCACCATGGTTTCAGCCATGGGGCCAGGCAAACCATCAGCCTGGAGAGCTCAGAGGGCCAGGCGTGAGGAGAGCAAGTCTCAAGTACACACCTGCACCCACCAACTCCTGCTTATTCAGGGTCAGACCCCCATGAGGAAATCAGCACTTACAGGATCAGGGTCCTCAGTATCACTCCTGTCACTTATCAAAGACCTCCTGACATTGCATGGAGTAGAAGGTTCCAGTCCATAGGCAGGCCTGGTTGTTGCATTACCTGTCTCCAGGGAATATGTTAAGCTCACAGTGAGAAAGTCTGTCTCTGCACAGCCTCAATTAATGTAAAATGAGGGATAACTGTGAAAGTCACCCTGAAAAACAAGAGGTCCTGTGAATGCATGTGCTGCCCTTGGAGTGGGGTAGGCTGAGGAGGAGCCAGACTCAAGGCGGGGCTGAGCTAGGCCAGCTCCCCTCAGGCTGCAAGAGGAGGGGGCCTGATCCCCTGCACCTACTCCACCACTGGGTGAACTTCCTAAAGTCTCCAGCACTCCTAACACCTGCTGTGCACAACTCAGGCCACTGGCTGGTGTGCTCCAAACCCAACAGAAAACACAAAGATGGTGGGTGGGGAATGGAAAAGGGGGCTGGAAGGAGACTGGGAGCCAACCAAAGAGGAATTTCAGGATGCTTTCTGTGGGATAAACTGTATAAAAATCCTATAAGAGGGTAGGGTAAAGGGCTCCATTATTCTTTAGGGCTCCTTGAGTCAGATCTCCACATCGTCATGTCGGGGCACACCTCTTAGAGGACTGTCTCACTTGGGTAACAGTTATGGCAGGCCTCTCAGGTGGTGCTTCCTAGAAGGTACAAAAGAATCATCTGGGGGGTCATGTCAGAAGGCAGGTTCTGATACAGCAGGTCTGGGGTGTGGCTGCAGTCTACATTTCAAACAGCCCCCCAGGTTCTGGGAATGCACCCTAAGAGGCAAGGCCTTAAGGCATAAGCACTGCTCAGAGTTTTTAATGATGGAAATTACTGGAAAGGGGGTTTTGAAGAAACAATTTCCCACTCCCTGCTGCTGTCCTGAACAGGGAGGGGAGAAGGGCAGTTCCTCAAGGCAGCCAGGCTGGATGTAAGTGTCCCTCCAGTACATCCAACTATCTCTTCTGACTTGGAGTTTCCAGGCTGTGCTGTGACTCTGAGTGAGCATACCTATGGACTGTTAGGGACAACCAGTACCTTTTGGGGGACCAGGTATGCCACACCATAAATACATCAAATTATTTGTTTCTTAACTGGCATCTCCTAAGACTTGCTATATGGCAATTTACTGCCGTCTTCTTACCCCCGGATGAATGATTTAGCTGAGTTTCTTGACGTGCAGAGCTGAGGATGAGGTCCTAGACTTGTGGTCCGAACTCCTGCTGGCATCTCTTCTCTTCTCCAGGCCATGAGACTGTCTCACTACCCCTCTGCTCTTGTTCCTCCTTCCCAAACCCAGAGTCGCCTGGTTCCTATGGGCAGACCCTGGGCTTGGGGACCCCTTACTCACTGTTACCAGCAACCTCAGGTCTGCACCCACTAACATCACTGCTGGTGTTCTTCAGGGCCATATTGGGGCCCTGGCTTCAGTCTTGCTCCCACTGACCTTGATCTCATCTCGTTGGCCTCTGTAGTTTCTACATCAACAAGTGCACTGGCAGGTTGGTACTTTGAAAAACTGGTAGTATTCTTTTATTATTATTATTATTATTATTATTAAGTTTATTTATTTAAGTAATCTCTATACCCAACATAGAGCTCAAACTCATGACCCTGAGATCAAGAGTCGCATGCTCTTCAGACTGAGCCAGCCAAGTGTCCTGGTAGTATTAAATAAACTCTGAACCAGAACTGAACCTGCTCTGAACCAGCTATTCTAGTCCAAAAGAGATACCCAACAGAAATGAATGCTTATGCTGACCAAAAGGCATGCACAAAAATGTTCGAAACAGCCCTATTCAAAACAGTCCAGACTGGAAACCATGCAAATATCCATTAACTCTGGGGTAAATACTTTGTGGCATATTCCCACAGCTGAACAGTCTGCAGCCCAGCCCTTGAGAATGATCAGCCATACCCAGTAATCGGCATTAGAGCTCATCCTGTATGATTCTGTTTACATGATATTCTAGGACAGGCAGACCTCTAGAACATCAGCCCTAAGAATGGTGTTGAATTTTAGGGGTGGATACAACTGGGGACAATATGAGTCTGTGGGATCTGACAAAGCTATTGCAGTGTGGTGTGAACAATGTAAAAGTTCATTGTGTGCTCACTAGAAGCCAGCCCCATGTGGGGAATATCTGTGGGTGTGGTGAACACCACAGACTTGGGGGTAGGGCCCGGGGGGTTTACACTGTGCTGCCCATGGCCTTCCACCGTCTTCTTCCCAAGCTTTTTCTGTTTCCTTGTCCTCCCTGTGCAGCCAGTAGGGCTCCAGATCCTTTTTTAGGCCAGGAGCTTCCTGCCTGCTTCCAGATCAGGCAGCAATGCCACACAGGTTTGGTGGGCACATTCTCCCCTAAGCTCCCAAGGACTGTCTCAGGAACTGGTCCTCCAAGAGCAAGTCTGAGGCCTCCAGCTGTGTTGTTCCTTGTGGTTCTAGACTCCTTTTACCCATCCTCAGCTGCTCTTTTGGGTTCTCTTGCTAGGATTCCTGCTGTAGTTTCCTAATGGGCTTTCCTGCCTCCCAAATGCTCCCCAGAACAGTCCTACACAGGCTGCAGAATTGGACCCTTCCTCAGGGAAGGGCTGAGCCCAGAACTGCTCCTATAAACCCCAACTCCAACTGAGCAACCTTCCTAGGCCAGTGTCAGCCAGTCCCTGGCAGGTCTTGTGGCGAGCATGGGGCTAGCCCAAAGTAGGACCTGATAGGCAGGCAAGGTGATAGGAGGCACCGGACTACAGGGGGTCAGCTTTCTGACACGTCTGATTCCAAAGGGGCCAGGCAGAAGCAGGAGTGTCATAACTGAGGTGAGGGTGGGGAGGATCCCCAGAATTGTGGAGCTTGGGGCTGACTTTGTTGTTGAGAGGGTCTGTGAAGGACACACAGCCAGGCTTTACAGGCCTTCCCATTCTGGTTCTCGCTCTGCTGCCCCTTTCAGCCTTTCCCTCAGTGGACAGCATCCTAGCCCCTCACCCTCAGGGTCCCTGACTGGAGGAGTGGGATACTGCCCCTCTATCCCATGGGCACCAGGCCCTCAGTGAGTCTCCTGCCTGGCTTAGGGCTGCCTCTGAGCTGACTGCCTCTGCTTACCTAGAGCAGGATTAGCAAACAGCAGTCCTCAGCCATTGTACGGCCCTCAAGCTAAGATTACCTTTTACATTTTTAAGTGATCAAACAAATCAAAAGAATAATAATGCATGATACATGAAAACTATATGCAGTTCAAATTTCAGCATCCATAAATCAAGTTTGATTGAATGCAACTGTAGTCATTCATTTACATTTTGTCTAAGGCTGCTTTCACACTTCCACAGCAGAGCTGAGCAAATGGGACAGAGACCATATGTTCTGCAGAGACTGAAGTATTCACTATCTGCTTCTAACCAAGAGTTTGCTGCCCCTGACCTGGAGTGTGTCCCTAGCATTGCCTTATACTTGTGGATCCCAGTGGATCTATGTTCAGTGTGGCAGCCAAAGTGGACCGGGGCGGGGGGTGGGTAGGAGATGTGGCTGGCCTAGGTAGGATTCTTGAAGCCTCTTTAAAATTCATTACATCACATCAAGGAAATGCATGTTAAAACCACAATGAGGTAGGACACTGGGTGGCTCAGTAAGTTAAGCATCTGACTTCACCGCAGGTCATAATCTCATTGTTCCTGAGTTCAAACCCTGCATCTGGCTCTCTGCTGTCAATGTAGAGCCTGCTTCGGATCCTCTGTCTCCCTCTCTCTCTGCCCCCCCACCCTCCTGCTCACTCTCTCAAAAACAAATAATAGTATTTAAAAAAACAAACAAAAATCCCCACAGAGGGTTACCAGAACTCACCAGCTAGAATGGCTAATATTAAAATAACTGACAGACAGTACCAAGTGTGGATGAGGATGTGGAACACTGCAGTGTAAATGGTAATTCACATTGGAAAACAATTTGGCAGGTTCTTATAGTTAAACATACACTTACCATATGAACCAACCATTCCACTTTTAGTTCATATCTTGAAGATATTGTAGGTTTGGTTTCAGACCACAATAAGCGAATACTGCAATAAAGCAAGTCAAATGAATTGTTTGGTTTCCCAATGCATATAAAAGTTATGCTTAGACTGTACTGTAGTCTATTAAGTGTGCAATAGCATGATGTCTAAGAAAATGCATGTACCTCAATTAAAAATGCTAACCATCATCTGAGCTGTCAGTGAGTCAATTAATCACTGATCACAGATCAGAACAAATTTAACAATAATTTTTTTTGAATTATTGTGAGAATTACCAAAATGTGACATAGAGATACAACGTGAACAAATGCTGTTGGAAAAATGGTACCAGTGGACTTGCTCAGTGCAGGGTTGTCACACACCTTCAGTTTGTTAAACACACACGCACAATGCATTGTCTGTGAGGTACAATAAAGCAAAGCACAATAAAATGAGGTATGCTTGTATTCATCCAAGAGAAATAAAAACATATGTCCACAAAATAACTTGTGCAAGACCCCATATTGGAAACAGCCCAGGTGGCTATCAACAGGAAAAGGAGGATACAAGTGTTGTATATCGAAATAATAGACTACTACTCAACAACAAAAAGAAATAAACTGCTGATCTGCATGTTGATATGGGTGAATCTCACAAACATGTTGAGCTGAAAGCCAGACCCAAAAGAGCACATACTGTATGATTCCATTTAGATGAAGTTCCAGAACTGGCAAAAGTTATGTGTTGTGATGGAAATCCGAACAGTGGTTGCCAGGTGCCAAGGGTGGGGGGATTGTCTAGGGACTGTCTGTGGTGAAAGAATAAGGGTATGGGCCACATGGCTGTTTTTGCCAAAACTGTTTGAACTGTATACTTAAGATCTGTACATTCTACTATATATACCTCAACAAAAATATTCTTTTTTTTTTTAATTTATTTTTGAGACAGAGAGAGACAGAGCATGAACGGGGGAGGGGCAGAGAGAGAGGGAGACACAGAATCGGAAGCAGGCTCCAGGCTCTGAGCCATCAGCCCAGAGCCCGAGGCGGGGCTCGAACTCACGGACCGCGAGATCGTGACCTGAGCCGAAGTCGGATGCCCAGACTGAGCCACCCAGGCGCCCCAACAAAAATATTCTTTAAAAAATTCACTAGGTCAGAAGTAAAGCTTAGAAGATCTTAAATACCAAACACAGCTTCCATCATGCAGGCAGCCTTTTGCAAGTCTAGACCTCAAGGAAGCAGCACCAAATTCCTTCTGAAATTCACTTTGTGTAAAGGAATTCCAGCTGAAGCTTTGAGTCAACTGTGAAGACTCCATCTAAGAGGGAAGTGAAGAAGTCTTGCAGAAAGCCTATTTGCTTTGTTGACAGTTTAACCTTGCTGTTTGGCTTGGGTGGAGTCCTGGCCAGGCACTCCCATTGAGTAAACAAGAGGATTGTTGGCTCCACAAGGAAATTTGGAGGATGGGAAGGCAAGGTCAGTATCCCTATTCTCAGGGTGTTTCAGTTCTCCTGCTTTCTTTCAGGTAGCCTTTTATTACTCAGTAGGCAGTTAAGAGACCCTCCCCAGAAACTCAGAACTTGCAGGAGCCAGGGGTTCACCAGATATCTGGGAGCAGACCTGACCCCTCCCCAGGAAGGGGATTTTCTCTTAGCCCAAAGGTCTAAGGGCTAAGGGGCCACCATGACAATACAGGAAAAAGTCTAAGGGTTGCCTTTCCATTTTGTTGAGTATTCCGTTTGCTATGCAACAGCTTTTTAGTTTGATGTAGCCCCGCTTGTTTATTTTGCTTTTGTTGCCTTTGCTTCTGGAATCAGATCCAAAAATCATCACCAAGGCCCATGCCAAGGAGCTGACCACCTAGTTTTCTGGTCTCAGGTCTTCTGTTCTTTAACCCACTTTGGGTTAATTTTTGTGTATGGTGTGAGATAATGGTCCAGTTTCTTTCTTCTGCGCGTGGCTGTCCAATTTTCTCAGCACCACTTATTGAAGAGACTGTCCTTTCTCCACTGTATATTTTTGTTTCTTTTGTCATAGATCAATTGACCATACAATTGTGGGTTTATTTCTGGGCTCTCTATTCTGCTCCATTGATCTATGTGTCTGTTTTTATGCCAATACCAAACTGTTTTGATCACTACTGCTTTGTAATACAGTTTGAAATAAGGGCTTTGTTCTCCAGCTTTGTTTTTCTTTCCCAAGATTGCTTTCGTCGTTTGGGTTCTTGTGTGTTTCTGTACAAATTTTAGGAGTGTTTGTTCTATTTACTTTTTTCTTTTAAAATTTCTTTTGTTTATTCAGTTTTTTGAGAGACAGAGACAGAGTGTGAGTGGGGGAGGGGCAGAGAGAGAAAGAGACACACAATCTGAAGCAGGCTCCAGGCTCTGAGCTGTCAGCACAGAGCCCGACATGGGGCTCGAACCCGCTAACTGTGAGATCATACCCTGAGCTGAAATCAGACGTTAACCAACTGAGCCACCCAGGCGCCCGTGTTTTTTCTATTTCTGTGAGGAATTTTGATAGGACTTGCATTGAATCTGTACATTGATTTGGGTAGTATGGAGATTTTAACAGTATTGATTCTTCTAACCTATAAATATGGAATATCTTCCCATTTGTGTTTTCATTTTCTCCCTTCAATGTCTTATAACTTACAGTGTACTGGTCTTTCAAAACCTTCTGCACAGCAAAGGAAATCATCAACAAAACAAAAAGGCAACCTACTAAATGGGAGAAATTATTTGCAAATCATATCTGATAAGGGGTTAATATCCAAAATATATAAAGAAACCATACAACCCCATAGCAAAAAAGACAAATAATCCAATTAAAAAATGATAGAGGATCTGAATCAACATTTTCCCAAAGACATACAGATGGCCAACAGACACATGAAGATCCTCACCAGTCACCATCAGAAAAATGCAAATCAAAACCACGAGACATCACCTCAAATCTGTCAGAATGACAGATTATTGATATTGTCTTATTATCAAAAAGACAAGAAATAATGAGTGTAGGAGAGAGCATGGAGAAAAGGGAACCATTTTGCACTGTTGGTGGGAATGTAAACTGGTGCAGCCACTGTGGAAAACAGTATGGAGGCTCCTCAAAAAGTTAAAAACAGAACTACCAGATGATCCAGCAATTCCACTTCTGGGTATTTATCTGAAGAAAACAGAGACATTAACTCAAAAAGATATATATACCCCATGTTCCTGGCAGCATTATTTACAATAGGCAAGATCTGGCAACAACCTGTGTCCATCAGTGGATGAATGGATAAAGAAGATGTGGTGTGTACATCTGTCTGTGCATATTATCTATAATGGAATATTATTCGTCCATAAAAAATGGACTCTTGCCATTGTGACAACATGGATGGACTTTGAGGGTATTATCCTAAGTAAGTCGGACAAAGACAAGTACCATATGATCTGACTTATAGGTAGAATCTAAAAAACAGAACCAAAAAAGCCTGAGCTCATAGATACAGAGAACAGATAGGTGGTTGCCAGAGGCAGGGGGTAGGGGGTGGGCAAGATGGGCAAGGATGGTCAAGAAATTATAAAATAAGTCATGGGAATATGATGTATAGCACACTGACTACAGTTAATAATACTGCATTGTATTTGCAAGTTGCTAAGAGAATAAATCTTAAAAGTCCTCATTGCAAAAAAAAATTTTTTTTACCTATGTATGATGACAGATCATAACTAGACTTACCATGGTGATCATTTTGCAATGTTTACAAATTTTGCTTGCCATACTATGGTGCTGCCTATTCTGGACATCTTACGTAAGCAGAATCATGCAATATGTGATCTCTGTATCTAGCTTCACTTATTAGCCTAATGTTTTCCATGTTCATTCATGTCGCAACATGTGTCCGTACCTCATTTTTACTGCCAAATAATATTCCAATGTATAGAGAGTCCTAGAAATCTCTTCATCCCCAGAAAGCTGAAAACCTTGGTTTACATTCCCACTTCTCCTTGTTGCTTTAGGATGAGCACTGTAGGCCTCTGAGTGTTGGCATTTTTACTTGCAAAACCATCTGATCCCTAGCAGACCTCCAGATGGATCTGGGGAACCACACAGCTGTTTTGAGCACCTAACACCTTGGAAGCTGTTTGGAGCCATCCCACTGCTGTGTTCCATGCCTTAAAATGAGGCTCTGGAGCTCTGCTGACCTTTAGAGGCTTCTCAAGACAAGATGCCATATAGGGGGATGTCTGCTCTGTGCTATGTAAATCCTGAGGCAGACACAAAGATTTACAGAGCTGCACTTAAGCTCTTAAGCGGAAACCTTTATCCACCAATCAATAACACAGAAAAGTGGGAATCAGGCTGTCAAAATGATAAAGAGGCAGTTAGGCCTGGAGCTAGTTTTAATTTTTTTGACTGTTTAACTACTTTTCTAAATATCACAAAACACATTATTACAGTGATAACGGATTCCTTAGTGGAGAGAGCTGCTTTTGATAAATAGCTTCATGCAAGACCGAATGTAAGGAGGAAAAATTAATCTTCTACCACCTCTAATTTTGGAGGCAATGTGGCACACTAATTTGGGGTTTGGAAGCCTCTGGATCTGTGTCTGGGTGGGGCCCTTCACTCTTTACTTGCTGACCTTGAGTCCTTAGGGCCCCTTGACCAGTCGGTGCTCCGTGGGCTGCCATGACAGTGCAATCACTGGCTATTCCAAAAAGCAGTTGGCTCCATGCCTGACCTAAACACTCCACAACACAGGCCATTGTTATTTCAACTCAAAACTGAGGGACATTATGTGTAAGTATGCTTACCTGCTCATAACTTTCAAGATAATTTTCAAGGCGCATTCAAGGATCTTGAGAGTAAAGAGGCCTTAGAAGTGCCTGATATGACCTCTTATCTGGACAGGGATCCCTTCTTGAGTACCCTTGAGTGCTGGCAAGGGTGGGGATGTATATGACAGAGAGCCTGTCTTCTTTTAGGACATCTTTCCTTGTTAGAAACCTGAAAATGGTCTGTAACTTGTGCCCATGTGTCTAAGCTCTGGCCTCTGTAGCAACAGAGGCAAGTCCAGGATCTCACAATCCTTACAATATTGAAGATGCTGTCAGATTCCCATCGGCCATAAAGTCTCTTTCCAGGACTGTGATTTTGTGATTCGTAACAGGAAACATAGATTTGGCCTTCATCCCTGCTCTTGGCCCCACAGCTCCTAAACCCTAGGGGGACTTCCTAAGTCATAAAAGCAATGGGAGCATCTTTTGTTATAACATTTGGTCTTTGGTCCCAGGTGCCATAAGCTCATTCAACCACCCCTGAGTCTATGTTAATGAGGTGATTTCTGGAAAGCCCCTAGGTGACCACAGGAAGGGGGACAGTTGCCAAGGAGAAACAGCCATGCAATCAAAAGGATGGATCTTTCAGCCTCCCCCACCCTGACCTCTGGAGGAGAGAGAGGCTGGAGGTTGACCTAATCACTAATGGTCAATTATTTAATCAATCCTACATAATAAAACCTCCATAAAAAATCCCAAGTAGGGGTTTAGAGATCCTGAGATCAAGAGTTGCTTGCTTTAATTAAACTTCTGGTTTAATTAACATGTGGAGGTGCTAGGAGGGTGGTATGCCCAGAGAGGGCACGGAAGCTATGGACCCTTCCCCTATGTCCTGCCCCACATGTCTCTTCCATCTATTCTCCGCAATAAATCAACAAGAGTAAGTCAACTGTTTTTCCTGAATTCTGTGAGCCTCTTTGGCAAATTATCAAATCTGAGGAGAGGGTCATGAAAACCACTTAGAGCCAGTTATTCAGAAGCACAGGTGACAACCTGGATTTGTGACTGGTACCTGAAGCAGGGGTGGGGGTAGTCTTGTAAGACTGAGCCCTTCACCTGTGTGGTCTGCACTAACTCCAGGTAGATAGTGTCAGAACTGAGTTGTAGGCCACCTAGTTGGTGTGGGAGTATTGCTGACACATCTAGCATCAGAGAAAAGTACCGAGAGTAGAAGGCTGAGTGGAGAGCAGAGAAGAGTTTTCCTCCACAATGATGAACTGCCCCAGGGACTTCAATCATTCCTCACACTTCATGCTCTCCAAACAAGTCATTAAAACAACCTTACCAGAAACTGCACACACAGTGTGGCTTCCCTAGGAGACTCTTCCTGACACTGCTATGATTCTGCACACTTCTGGGATTGCTCATTACCTTATTGCCAGCCTTGATTTTATCCCAAAATGGTATTACCCTAGTTTGAACATCACATTTGCCTTTCAGGGACTCTGAAATGGTTCTAAAAGTAAAATCCACCTTGAAATAATGATTTACTGTGCCTGAGGGTATTCATAAGTATATATTGGGAGTTCTTAAAGTAATAAAATCAAAACCATAAAAAACAACAACACTGTTGGTTAACTTTGAAAACTATCCCAGTGGGGTAGCCTTTCTAATTATGACACAAAACCTGGAAGTCATCATAAGTCTATATAAAAATATAAATTAGTTAAACTTAAATACATAAAAACAGTAAAACTGTGCATTGAGAAAAACACCATAAATTCAAAAAGTAATAAAATGGGAAAAAATTTGCCACACATTCTGTCACAATGGCTAATTTCCCTAATGTATAAACATTCTTCTAGTAAGAGAATGACCACAATCTCTCAGAAAAATTGGCACAGGGCATGGACAGATGTTTCACAGAAAAAGAAATGCTCTTAGACATACATATGACATGAATTAGGCCAGTGCACAGGAAAATTACCATCTGACGACATGGTCACAATTTAAAACATTCCTGTCTTTGGATCTGGCAATGTCAGCATGGCTCACGTATGGATGTGGTGCTGGAAACAACCTGATGCCGGGGGTCCTGTCATCCAGACATATGGATGACACCAGCCACTGGAGGACTGAGGCAGCTTAGTGTGCATCAACGGTGTAGCTGTTCTGAGTGAGAACAGGGAAGTGCAGGACATGTGGGCAGGAGGTGGTGTGTGGGACGTGCTAGAAAGATCTCAGCACATAGATGCACACGGCTTATGCGAAGTGGGGCACACCAGAGGGAACAAAATTCTTACTGTATCTCTAGTTTGACTTTTATATGTTAGGATGTGCATATGTAGTTACTTCTTTTTTAAAAAACAAAGCCTACTTTATAATCACAAAAGACACAGCAAAATGACTTGCGTACTTTGCTGGAACTAAAAATATTCCATGACTTATTTGGTGATCTTTTGGGAAACTTCCAGTTGTTGCCACTTTTTCAGATGTGAGATCACTAACCTATAAATGGACCAAATCAATTTTCACTTTTACCTTCATACACATTTGATCATGGCCTCTGGAGTTCCTTAAATATTTAACTTGTTAGATATTATAGAAGGAAAAGGCTGGGGAAACCCTGCCAAGGCAGGGATGGTGAGGTGCTGGTAGTTGGATTTTCTTGCCCTTTTCAAATGAAGGTTTCCTAGCTGTAGTCCAAATGTGGCTTTTTATTTAGGTAAAACACCTTCCCTTCTTTGTCTTTTTCTGCTTATGTCATATGCACACCTCCAGACCTCTGCCCCAGGGTTTAAATTCTGGGGAAACCACTGGGCAGAGGGTGATTAACCTTATCTTGTCAGTGGATTTTGTACTGGGGTCTTCCACCAGCCTTCTGAAGTTGGGCCAGTGACGATCAGACCACAGAATCAGGACGCTCAGAAAAGGGGGTAACTGCTCCCCCATCTCCGTGGGCACAGCACTTCAACATCAAAGGTTTTACACTTCGATCCCTCCCTGCCTCCACCCCTGGGGACGAAGGGCTCTTGGAGGTAAGGAGTAAAACTAACCTCCTGTAGCTCTCTGCAGAGCCCTTTCCCCAACACAGGCCTCCACTCATGGGCTCATTCAGTAGTCACATCGGTCCTGGTCCTGCAGTGGCCCTAAGTAGTTGAGGGGCCAGACCCTATGCTCACACCCAGTCTTTGTCTGGCATGCGACCCCTTTCCAGCTGTCCCAGATTAAAGCCAGATCCTCAGAGAACACACTGCAAGCTGGGTCACAGCATCTTCTTGAGAACTCCACACTGCACATGGCTGCGGGTCACAGTCTCAGGGAAGAGGGGAGCTCTGCTGGGAAGGCAAGGGGCTCGCCTATAACCACAGGCATGCATGATGGCCTGAGGATGCCCTCCCTATGCCCTTCTGTTGTTTTCTCCTTATGAGGCACACTGACAAGAGTTAATGTGCCACCTGTCACCTGGCATGGACAGTTCTTTGTTTCAACTATAGTAAACAGGGATCTCAGGGGCTTTTCCACCAGGGGATGAACATTGCTGATGCTCACCTAGAAGAGTGACTGGAGAAGAAACCCTTGTAAACCCTTTATTTTGAGTGGAACACATGAGGTTCAGCTTATTCCATATACCATACATTCACTGCAGAACGACTGTGGCCCCAGGGCCTATGTCTCACAGACTTCACGTCCCGATGCAAGAGGGCCCAGAGCCAGTGTCCTACAGAGGCCCCAGACAATGGGCATAGCCCTGTACCCCAGCAGAGCCTCAAGAAGGCAGTTCTGGGGATTGCAGTCCACCTGACCCACAGGGGGATGGTGTGTGTCTTCAACACTGCTCAGCTGCAAATGGCTCACGGTAGCAATACATTCACTGGGGCTCAGAACACAGCTGCTACACAAACACCCAGCACCACACAACAGAGATGTCACTCACACAGCACAGCCATAAATATTGTAAGCAGGTCATGCTCACATTCAGACCTCCTCTGAAGAGCTGGGACACACAGAGGTATTTCCCCCAGCCCTCTTCTACTCACAAGGCCAACTTCATCAGCTTGCCCCAAGCCATCCAAGAACCTGAGAAAACAGACCTCTGGATGACCTCGCATGTCCATAACCAAAGAGGAGGCCAATGCATTCAGGTCCGCCCTATTCACTGTCCCAGAGGACATGGTGGTTGCCACTTGGCCCACCCTGAAAGCAGCCAGGACAGCCTGTAAAACCTCCCCACCAAGTCTCTGGGGAGAAGGTGGAGGTCCACCCTGGGGATGAGAGGAGGGACCAGACAGGGGCAGGGAGACAAAACAAGACTCCTGTCACAGAAACACGTTACAGTCACCCAACCCTGCATACAGGGGAGGGATGGGGGATGGTGTGCCTGTGTCATACTAAACTTGACATGTGCCCTTTGCCCTGTCTGGTTTACTGCCCACCTAGGGCTGAGGCAGGAGGAGACACTAGGCCTGGTCACGTTCTAGCCCTCTGCCTGTCCAGGGGCAGGTCTGCAAGGCCAAAGGGAAAGGGGTGGCAGCCCGAGCAGTGGCTTCCTCCCAACACATCAAGGCGTTCCACACAGGTCTGTTCTCATGGAGATGGAGCCGCTCTGTAAGGATGGCTGGGGCAGCTTGGCCACTATGAGGCTGGATTCTTCTGTCTTCTCAGGGAGTCGATGTAATGAAAAATGGCCCCCAGAGCCCAGCTGGTCTCAACATTGTTGATTTTCCGAGTCAGCTTGAAAACACAAAGGAAGGTGCAGAGTGGGCATGGTTGGGAGGCTGGAAGCAGTACCCCCAGCCCTTGGGGTCATAAAGGGCACAGGAGCACCAGAGACAGTCTTTACCTTCAGCACTTTGTTCTCTGGGAAGCCAAACTCTTGGAGCAGCAGGCTGATGTAGGTGAGGTCCATGCACAGAAAGGGGTTGCCTGGAGGATGGGTCTCCGCTGTCCTGCACACTGGGGGTGAGAGAGCCCTTTCCCAATCAGACTCCAAGTGGTTCATTCCTGGGTGGGATGGGGGGGCTCTATGCAGACTAGACTCCACCCACCCCAGGTGCCCACTCTTCACAGGGCTCTATGTTGGCCCAAGATTCTCACTGATTTAGAAAAGACTATAGCCCAGAGTGGGAAGGTGATCTGCCAAGAGCACACCAAAGGGTAGGGTCTCAAAGCTAACCAGCCTCCCCCGGGCCTGGCCTCCAAGACCAAGAGGGACTTGTGTGTCTTGTCTTGGTGTCATGGGCCTAAGGCCAAAGTCTCACAGGGCATAGCTCTGCACCTATGACTTCTAGATACCTCTCTCAGGGGTGGATCTGGGCTTTCTGGGGAATGAAAACACCAACAAATCTGGCTCAGAACATTCTACTCTTATTCTCAAGGAGGATGAACAAACCTACCAATAGCCTTCCCAGAATTCTGCTCAGAACCTTTTCCTGTTGAAAAGTCATGACAAACCTCTCTAAGTGACAAGAAAACTTGAAAAAAAAAAAAAAGCCACTTTAAAGGGGAAGGGGAGAAAGGACTTTCTATAGAGAAACATATGAAGTTTAACTCTTTTGATCTGCAATTAACAACAACAACCAAAGAGCAGAATATTTACAGACAGCCTTCATTTCACACCCCAGCCAGCCAGATTGAGTGTGATGGACAAAGGAGGAGAGGAAGGGGGACTGCTGGGTCAGTCACCTGCAAACTCAAGGGGAATAGCTCTTCACTCCCTACATGTTGGGCTCTGCTGTGCAGGGGTTGTTGGTGTGACAATTGTGAATTTGCTGGGACAGTATCAGGGGAAATCCCTGAACCGCAGTGAAGAGGTGTCAGAAACAGTGAAATCAAGGGAGTCCATTCCTAACAACCTTAGAACTAGAAATATGCCGTATCACAGCCAGGGACACTGAGGCTCCCCTCTCCCCCTGCTGTGGCCACACAGGATGTGGCTGACCTGTGGTCTGGGCCCAGCACAGTGACCCCAAGCACCCTCTCCCACCTCTGAACACTCATCTGCCTGGCTGAATCAGGAACTAAATCCAGAAGTTCTCAGTACTGCCTCACAAGCACCAAGGTACATCTGCCACACAGAGGGACTGGGTCCCTGTCTCCCGCTCTGGCTCTTCTCACCCAGGCAGTGCAGCCATCACTCACCATACTTGGCTGCGATATCAAAGTCTCCCACGACGAGGCTGCCTCCCTTCTCCACATCTGTGGGATAAGACCAAACACCTGGTCTGCACCAGCATCCCTGGAGCACCAGCATGCCCTGAGGCTGGTGCCCATGAGAGGATGATGTAAGGCGGCGTATCCAGGCTGACTGCAAGTGGGGCAGTGGCCCTCCCATGCACTGATCATTTGTCCAAAGTGACGTGGCTGGGGGTGGGTAGGTGTTCCATGCAGGACACCACATGGGGATGATTAGCACAATCATGGGGCTTAGAGGGTCCCTCAGAGGAAAGGCACCAGGATCCCTGGACCCCAGAGACTGGGCAATCTCTTAATTTTAAGTTAAAAAAAAAATAAAAGGGAAGAATTGGATACATTTTCTCAAGCTGTGGCCCAGAGTTCAGCAATGGTATTCTGGTATCAATTTTATGAATGTGGAAAAAAAATTCTATAAAAAAAGTCAAATAGTGGTTTGCCAGGTCTTAGATCAAATGGTCAGAGAGACTTTACAGGGCTCTCCAGAAGGGAATGGCCCCAGCCTTCTGTGACATTCCTAGGGAGGGAGGCATGGCAGCTGTGTCTCCCAACTCTCAAGAATGGTGATTGTTTCTTCAACGCACCCCAAAACCTCTACTTTTCAAAGAGGAGCCTTGAGATATCCCACACACTTATGTTTCATAGGGGGCAGCTGCTCAGTGAGCTGAATTTTCCTTGACTTTGGGCATTTGCTCAGTCAGCAAATGTCACATTGAAGATGGATACCATTTCTGAAAACAGACCTAAGCAGCTCTTTCAGAGCCATGTGTGACCACAAAAGGGAGTTGGAAGAGCTTTTCTGAACAGGCCAGCATCTCCCGAGGTCACTCTGGGAGGTTGTTGGTCCCCTAGGGAAAGGGCAACCTGCAGCCAGTGATAAGGTGATGCTGGGAGGTGTCTCTTCAAGCCAGCCTAGGAGAGTAGAGTCCCCCAGTGTGCTGCCAGGCCAAATTTGTGTGTGGTAGGCCCTGAGCATCGTGATGTCCGCAGCCAGTGGCACAGTCAGGAGAGTGGGGATCAACTAACATTGCTCCAGGTATAGGGAGCCTGCAGGGGCCCTCAGTCCTGGCAGATCAAGTGGCCATAGGGCCAGCTACCAGGAGGTAGCTTGTTCTATGCCAGAGAGAGAGACCTGGGGCCTGAGCAAAGGGTGAATAGAGATCATTTTCCACCTGGACTACCCACCCTTGGGTGGTAGTGTTCCACACTGGTCCCAGGCAGCAGGTGGCTCAGGGAGCCTGGAGACGCCACAGTGCCCATAAGCTCCTGAAGCTGGTCAGTGGGCTGACCCCTCCCCATGCCAGCCTAGGTGCCAGATGGGGAAAGATGGCCATGTAACCAAGGGCTCCCTCAGCTAGAGACCTGGGGGCCAGGCAGGAATGGCTGAGGGTCTGAGTTACACAGGTGCGTCAGTTCTGCCTTAGAGCAGAACAACTCAACAGCAAGTAACTGTTTTTGCACTGACATTGTATTACTAAGTGGCTCAAAAACCTGCTTTATTTTTGAAAAGGGGGCTTACTATTGCCTATACGGATGACAAGACACTTGCCCTCCTGTCTACTTCCAGTTGTGAGGGTCACTGATGACATGATTACTCTCTGCCGTGGGCCCTCTGCACACCTCAGCCCCACCCTTACCTATGAGGCCAACATTTGCTGCAAGGTCATAATAGTAGGAAAAAGCATAAAAATCCACATCCTTCACTTCTTCTGTTCTATGCACTTTGTTTCGAAGGATTTCCGACACTCTGCTGGCACACAGCTCATGGAGGTTCACTGCTGAGGCAAAGGAAAAGCACAAAGATAGCAGTTCGGGGGCTCAACACCTGGGCCACGCAGCCTCCAGGGCTCTGTCCAGTGATTTGAGGCCCTGACCTGGAGGGTGTGGCAGGGCAAAAAGCCTGCATAGCACCTACCCTGAGTCAGGGTGCTCATCAACACCACACATATCAACAGCAAACTTTCAGGAGCCACAGTACTGTGGGCCCAGGTCAAGGGAGAGAAACCCAAAGCATGAAGGTGGCCAGAGACGGTGTGGTCCTCAACCCTGAAGGACATCAGCCCTTGGCTCAGCACACACAGCTGTCCTAATGCAGCCCAATGGGTTCAAGTTCACACTGTTTACTCTCTGCTAGCCCTTACTGAGCTCTGAACATGCAGGCTATCCCATCAGCCACTGTGGAAGTGGGACCTGCACCCTCCTTATGTCACAGATGAGGAAACTGAGGCCTAACAGGCAGCTTGCCAAGCTCACACAGCTGGCAATTAACCCCTTGCTCGGAAGAAGGACAACAGAGAGCCCCAGAGGTTATCAAACGTGGATATCCCATAGCCCACCCCTGGACTCAGCTTCCCATCTCCCCCAACAGACCTGTCCATGGCCTGAAGGCAGCTCCAGCCAGTTCTCCCCTTGTCCTTGTCCGCTGGATCTCATTTCCCTCCACTGTCCCTTGTCAGGACAGCCATACTTCCACTTCCTCATTCCTTAAACACAGCAGCCATCCCAGGGCTTTTATACTTGCTGCTCCTCTGGCCTGGAGAACTGCTGCTTTAGATCATCTGTGTGCCTTATTCTCCATCTCTTTAGGTCTTGGCTCAAACACCACTCCATGAAGCCTTCCCTGGCCATCATATTTAAAACAGCTATCTTCCTCTCAGGTACCCCCTCCCCACAACCCCTTCTGTTTCTTTCTTCAAGTTACTTTCTTGTTTATCAATTCCTCTCACTGAAATGTCAGCTGTATGCCAGTGGCTGCAACAGGGCCTGACGCATAGGACGTGCATGAGCAGCTGGCTGAGTCGGTGACCTCCATGGTCAATAATAAGAAACATATATTTGGTCTTTGTTCTGGACACAGCTTCTAAAACCCTTGGGATTTCCCGAGGGATGGAGATAAAAGGAAGATCTTGTTACTCAGGATAAATCCGCCCCTTTTTCTCAAGTATACCTGAGTTTATGGGAATGAGTGGGCTCTTGTTGGTGGGTCCCTGAGTGGCTTCAGGATGGCAGCTGGTTGTCAGAGGAGCCAACCATGTGATTAGAGGGTTGGAACTTTCAGCCCACCCTTCAAAATTCAGGGAGGGCGGGGGTTGGGGCTTGAGTTAATCACCAGCAGACAATGATGTAATGACCTATGCCTGTGTAGTAAAGCTTTATAGAACCCTAAACAATAGGTTCCGTGAGCTTCCTGGGTGGTGAACACATGAAGGTACTGGGAGGTGGTGTCCCCAAGGAGTGCAGGGAGGCTCCACACCCCTTCTCCAACACCCTGCCCTATACATCTCTTCCATTTGGCTGTTCCAGACTTGTGCCTTTTATAATAAAACAGTGATATTATGTAAATTGCCTTCCTGAGTTCTGTGAGCTATTCTGGCAAATTATTTGGGGGTGGTGGTGGTGGTTCGTGGGAACCCCTAATTTGTAGTCGGCTGGTCAGAAGTATAGGAGGCCCAGGACTTGCTATCTGCATCTGAAGCAGAGGGGGGTGAGGGGAGCCTTGCAGGTCTGAGCCCTTAACCTCTGCAGTCTGCACTAACTCCGGGGTGAATCTGAACAGAATTATTCATGTGTGGAGAACTGGTGGGTGTGGGGAACTCCCTCCCCTCCCCTGCCCACATTTGGTGTCAGAAATGTGAGTAGGAATAGCTCTGTCACCAAAGACAGACAAACCTCATGCCCATTATGTCCAGCCTGGAAACAGTTCAATGTTTCTTTTAGCAAAAACTAAAGGAGCACAGAGCAACCGAAGACCACGTGGGGCAAGAGGGGTCAGGCTGGTGAGACAGCACACCCAATGTCACAGGCTGGGGGGGCTATGCCACCTGGAGCAGCCTCTCCTGTGCTCACCAGGCAGCCTGAGGTGATAGGTGGAGGGAACTGATTCCACTGAAGAAGCCATTTCTCCCTCTTTTCAGAGATAAGCTCACACTGCTACTGGGCCAACAGCCCCAACTTGGCCATTTGTCTTAAGAGTGGTGGAATGTTCAGGTCCTTCCTCACTGGAGGCTTGTTAGGAAGTGCAGTCTTTTGGAAGAAAGTATGTGGCGACAGACAAGGGAGCCTTGTGCAGAGACCCCATGGGAGCCAACAGTTCCCAGTGTGTTCTGGCGAGGGCCTCCTGCAGCCCTGACAGTTCACAGAGGTGCTTCCATTTCAAGTGAGGGCTTGTCTGTGAATGAGGCTTGGCAACAGCCTCCCTGCTTCTGAGAGGTATTCAGAAGGTACAGGAGAGAGGGAAGGCTGCGGATCTTAACCCTCATAAACCAGTGATGAACAAGAACTCCATCATACCTGCCTTCTGTCCTGAAATTCTGTATGTTATTTCAGCTGAGGATGGAAAGGAGTTGGTTAGCCCTTGTTTGTCTCCAGGTTTCACAGGAGAGTGGCAACATGCTGAAATAAAGAGAAATAAGAAGAAAGGCATGTTATCACAGTAAGAATGGGGCACACATGGATTCTCCCAAGAAGAGGCCTATAACACAGAGGATTATAGGCTAGTGAGGGGAAGATTTTTATCTCTCCCTTAACTACCTAGAAGAATTTAGATAGTGTGTCTAGTCTAGAAACAGGGCTGTTACCAGAGATATTTTAATCTAAGTGACCTCTGTATGGATGGGCAAACATCTAATAACCAAACCTCTGTTGTGTCCTGTGAATCACCTCCTTCCCTTTTAAAGCCCCCAGGCCCCTGGTCTATTTCTTAGCTCAGGATGACACATAGCCTCAATTGCCCAACTTGTCCTTGGTGTCATATTTCTCTGGGGCTCCCATACATTTGTAATTAAATGTTTTTCTCCTATTAATCTGTCTTATGTCAATTTAATTAATATACTAGCCAGAAGAACCTAGAAGGGCAGGAAAAATTTTTCCTCCCCAACAGTTGGGGAGCCAGCCAGGAAAAACTTCACTGGCTGCAAACTGCTTGTTCTGAGGCTGCTGCAGCTGAGAGATCCTGAGACTTCTGACAGGTGTGGCACAAGGTACGAATTTTGTCAGGCTCCTGAATCTCTGCCTGTAGGGTCCAGTGGAAATGAGTGGTGAAAATCTACCCCCACCCTTCTAAATTTAGATTAGCAGGAGAAAATATTTGTACAAGTTCCTTGGGTATGGTGACTCTGGTAAAGATTTATTATTAACACTCTTGACTTTTTTATTGATCCTTTTTGTTGCAGAGATGGTCACTGCTTTTCTCTGGTCTGTCATCATTTGTCATAAGAAGGAAGACCACAGGGTAGAACGCAAGCCTAGGTCCTATAAGCCTGCTGAGTTCACAGTTCCCACCAGACTAGTGTCTGTTTAGACAAATGTTGCTGTGGGTCAATATGCACATGAGGTAAAGGAAGTTGCTAGGGGACATCTTGGAAGCCAAAGCCACAAAACAGGTAGGCATGGGTCAAGCACTTAAAAGCTGTCAGAGTGCTCCCTGTCTAACCCAAAGACTCCTGTGTTAGGATGAGTTAGTCACAAAACAGGCCAGACTGACACTAGGTCACCTGTGAACCTTGAGAAAACTGCCATACGAGGTACTCTGTAAAACACTTCACAATCTCTAACCCAGCAACACATCCCTCTCAGGTACAATTTGGCTGAGACACCAAAGGCTCAGCTAAAGCTGTTAATGTGCCTATAAGGGGCTTTCCTTTCATTTTGTTTATGTATTGAGAGCTTGTCTTTATGACCAGTGAGAATATTCTCTCTGTATACATCACATGCATCTCGGTGGCTAGCTGAGTAGTCTGTGGTTCCGAGACTTTAAGTCACAAGAAGCACTCTTTGTCTGACCAGACCAGCTCTCAGGAGAGTTTGTCACAGGGGTCCTGGTCCATATGGGGTTTTTGTCATCTCAACCTTCACTGTTTTGTCAGTGCCGAAAAAGTCCCATTTTAGCAGTGCCTACCTGGTATCTGATTAGCAGGTGTGTGACTGGAGGTGCCTCATGTTCTCATGGGGAACTGGAAAGTGTTTTCATGACACCATTCTTACTGCTTGCAACAACAAAAGGCTTTACTTTCTTAGACTATTTCTGGGAGTAAACTTTCTGGATCTTATAAGGGCCCATCATCTTTTGGGACACTTCTTGTGTTCATGGTTAAGCCATAGAAAGGCTTATTGGTTTGAGTCACTATTGAGATTAATATAAAAATCCTGCTCACCAATGGCCAATGAATCCTTTGAATTGATAATATTTGAAAGAAAGAAAAATATTTTTGAGAGTTCTCAATTATTATCCTAAATAATTGTCTTATTGGTACCTATAGAAAGACCAAGTTAAAAAAAAAAAACAGACACGAAGAAATGTAACAGCTAAGCTTTAGGGACTCCTTTAATAAGATGGGGCAGGGGGAAGAAAGGAAATTAGACTTAAAACAAAAATGAAAGTCCCCATCCAACATAAATTTCTTAAAATCTGGCCCTGTCTCCTCAGCAACTTCCCTTAACTCCCAAACTCGTCCACCTTCCCCAGAAAATCCCTTAAACACTGAACTGCTTACTTTAGCTTCCCTTTCCCTACAAGATTTACAGAGAGCACTCTGGCCTGATCTCTATGCCCAGGGTATACAAGTTACTCATATAAATACTAAAAGCCAAAAAACAAATTTAACAGTAGCACCCAAGGTAGACAATAAGGCTTAGAGAGAAAGCTCCTTGCTATAATCAGGCTCTGCTAGCTTTAGGTCTTCCTGTGCAATGTCCTTTACAGCTACATCCTAGATTCCCACCCAAATAATTCACATGCCCTAGATAGCAGATTTTTAAAATTATAAAGCCCTTAAAGGGCCTTAAAAGTCTTGACTTTCATTGGATTCTACCAAATTAAAAGAAAATCCCAGATTAATGTCCATTTACAACCCTACTCATAGGGATCTTGTTTGGGTGCTAAGGGGCATTCTTCCCATCATGGTTATATTGTAGTTATCAGACAAGCCAGATAGCTCCCTGAAAGTCCCCGCCCCCACCCAAGGAAACAGATGACTAGCATTTCTCCTAGGACCTCCTATAAATGATCAGCTGAAGGCTGATGTTAGGGGCTGATAGGCTTTTCTTCCTAAGATGAAGGTCCAAGGTTGAAATGTGCACTCAGAAAGGAGGCCTTTGTTAAAATACTATATATAGACTTTACAAAGGCATACTGCATTAATCCCGGAAAACATCTGCTGTTTGTCCAGACTGAAAATTGCCAAGACATTTAAAAGATTTTTTTAAATAGCTCTGTGGCTGGAGACCGGCCAGACTGGAAAATGATATTCAGAGACTGATAGGATTTTTTAGGTCTTTTCCTCTAAGCTAAAATGAAACTATGTTCTCAGAGGAAAAGAAAAATCTTCTGAAGCCTCTATAAAAAGTTTTATTACTAAAACACTACAAAGCTCTTATATATATATACATGTATATATGTATATATATGTATATATATATATATACATATATACATGTATATATATATAAACATATTAATATAGTTGGATGGGTGGATCAAACTATGATATCATTTAAGCTGCAACCCAATTCTTTTAAAGAATTGAGAACTGTCCTTGTCTTACAAATCTTTGCAAAACTAACAGTGCAGCTTTACAGGCAGCTCAAAGCTCACCTATTCTTTTTCACCAATCCTCTCCCCCTCAATTTATCATCAACATGCATTCTTCCTTGTGCCTTTGAAATTGAAATGTTAAAGTACAAAATTCAGGGAGGTAAAACAAAAAAGGGAATGGTCACTTGGAACTTGGGCTCATAGGAAATTTTAAGTGTATGGAACCTGTAAGGTCTCAGTTTGCATCTGTTGATATGTTTATGTATTGTATATGTATGTGTTGTAATTGGGTGATATCTTCTATGTCCAAATGGTGTCAACAAAACTAATTTGTAAGAGAGCTCTATTTAATTGGCTTAAAGAAATGAAGTGTTTACATAAATTGAATTCTCAAAAATATGCAGAAACTAGGGATGCCTGGCTGGCTTAGTTAGTGGAGCATGTGACTCTTGATCTCAGGGTCATGGGTTAGAGCCCACATTGGGCATAGAATTTACTTAAAAAAAATTAAGGAATAAAATACTTTATTCTTTTTTTTTTTTTTTTTTTTGAGAGAGAGAGAGAGAGAGAAAACGAGCATGCACACTTGCGAGAGGAGGAGGGGCAGAGGGAGAGAGAGAAAGAATCTTAAGCAGGCTCCAGGCTCAGCACAAAGCCAGATGCAGGGCTTGATCCCATGACCCTGGAATCATGACCTGAGCTGAAATCAAGTCAGTCACTCAACTGACTGAGCCACCCAGGCACCCCAAAGACAAAATCTTTAAAAAAAAAAAAAAAAGAAACTAACCCAAATGTTTTCAAGTTAATGTGATCTAGTATTAACCTTTAGTAAATAAAAACTAGTTTAAGTTTGTTGATTAAAACAGGCAGGTCTTCAGAAGTTAATCAGTATGGCAGAGTGCCTGGGTGGCTCAGTGGTTGAGTGTCTGACTCAACTCTTGATTTCAGCTCAGGTTACAATCTCAGGATTGTGGGACTGAGCCCATGCTGAGCATGGAAAACTGCTCAAGCTTCTCTCTCTTCCTCTCAAATTAAAAAAAAAAAAGTTACTAGTATGAAATATGAATATCACTATGAATAGCACTATATCACTTTTATTCCACTTTGGTTTACTTAAGGTCAAATAAGCTCATGCCATCTTTTACAAAAATCTATCAGCCAGAAAAATAGCTTGGGATGATGGCTGACTTTGTCTAAGGTCTCATAAAGCAGTCTAAACACAGTTGTTAAGAACAAGTAAATTAAATAGATACAAGTAAGTATATGAGATTTTTAGGTGAACTTTTCTGCAATAATTATGTTTTATGGTATGTGTACTTAAAAAATTTTCCCAAATCTTTTGGATAAGCTAAAGCTTTAAACTTTTGCTAAATGATGATTTAAGTTAAATTCACTGACTATCCAGACCATTTCTAATTAAGAGAAAATACTGGAACATTAATTACTGAACATAGATTTAGACACTTTTATTTCCTTTTACAGAAGAACTAAAAGGTATTTGGATCATGAGTAAACATATCTTATGCCATACTGAAAAAAAAAATTGTGCTATGAGGAAGCATATGTCTCTAAGAATTATTGTTTATTTATTTGGGGGGGGGGAGGGGCAGAGAGAGAGGGAGACACAGAATGTGAAGCAGGCTCCAGCACAGAGCTGTCAGCACAGAGCGTGATGTAGGGCTCAAATTCACAAATGGTGAGATCATGACTTGAGCCAAAGTTGGAAGCTTAACCCACTGAGCCACCCAGGCACCCCTAGAAATTATTAAATGTATTCATAAGTTTGCCAATCTAAACAATGCTGGTGTGACGTAGTTTACAACTGTTAACTTCTTAGGGGTTCTAAGAGTTAATTCTAATTAATATATGTAACTAAAATTACTAGCAATAATAAGGGAAACAACTCTGTATGCAAAGACAGTAAAATGTGCTTTCAGTAAGAAGAGGTATGAGGTATGAAGATGCATTTTTGTTAAGGAGAAAGAAAGTAAATTTGATCCAGGTAAAACTGGTTATTTCCAAATGGGCAGGAGAAGAATAAAGACCAATTAAATGGAAAGCTGGAAAGATAAAATCTTACCTTGTGTGGTTAAGTTGGCTAAAACTGAATGAATTTATTTAGGTTATAAAATGAAGCTTTAAAATCAGTAGTGTACTTATATGAAACCAAAATTGAATGTTCTTTCACCTACTTAAAAGGACAAAGTTTTCTAGGACTAGTAACTGGCCTGTTCCTGATAAGACCGTGAAAGGCTTTTTGTTACCTTTTAAGTAACCAGCCTACAAAAACAAAGATTATGTTTTATCAAAAAATTTTGTTTTATCAGGTCTTTGACCAGTTTTGCTCACAACTATGTAACCTTCTGTTTTGCCCTCCCAAAGGATTTTACCTTTGTCACTTTGGTTAAACAGATAAGTAATGTTTCATAGTGATCAGTAATTTGTATTCGTCAAGTGTACAAATCTTGTGGTTTTTTTTGACAAATTTCCAAAATCAAATTCTAAATGAATTCTTTTTTGGTCTCCAACTAAGTTTGAGATTTTTAAGAGGGCAAGGATAACATCTCAAAATATACGCTCTCTCTATAAAAAGAGATGTTACACTGAGTTTATTTGTTATGTTAAATTACCTGGGAAGCATGTCAGATAAGCGATGATAAGCCTTCTTAGATTATAACATATGAGTAAATGTTACTAACATACATATTATAGAAATTGTTAAGAAATTCCTAAAATTCTGGTATGTCCTGGTATAATGTTGTGTCATAATTCTGTTACCTTAAAATATTGCACACCACAGAAATAACCAGACCTCTTTGCCAATTCCACTACCATGAACTCTCATCAGATCTTTGACAATAGGTATTTTAATAGTCACTTACAGTTACTATTTTTACTCTTGCAAAAGTGTTCCTACAAAAGGAGCATTCAAGAAAAGGACTTTTGACAAGTCCAGATTTCTGATAACTTTATGATCATAAAACCGGGCTGGGTAAGAATTTCGAGAGCTAAAGAGAAAACGGGATTTAAGGGAAACAAGTACTAATTACATGGAACTGAATAAACTGAGGAGAATTATAATTTTTATGAGTTTTTGTTTGAAATATTGCCTGTTCTGTTATGTTTTTCCAGATTTAGAAAAAAATTTTTAAAAATATATTTATTTATTTTGAGAGAGAGCGCGCAAATCAGGGAGGAGCAGAGAGAGGGAGACAGAGAATCCGTTGCAGGGCTCAAAACTCAAACCATGAGATCAAGACCTGAGCTGAAACCAAGAGCTGGCTGCTTAACCAAATGAGCCACTCAGGTGCCCTTGTTTTTCCAGATTTAAGGAAACATTTTTTCTCTTTTTTCTTAAGCTATCAACAACTTGGTAAGATATACCTTTGTGAACAAAGATGAAACAATTACTTTTTCTCCCTATGTGATACTTCCAGAATGTGGAAACTTACTGAATATGCTTATTTTCATGGCAATATAGTTACGTATCTAAGTTCAGTAAGAATCCATTCTCCTGGGTCTCCAGAACACAACTGGAAACACTGGCTATATTACCAAGGTTTTTACTAGAATGTCATATTTGAGAAGGATGTGTGTAAGCTCAGACATGATCAGACAATTTTAAGGAACTAAGGCTGGTGTTATGAAGCCAATGAAGCACCTTGAAAAAACTGGCCTGATTTCTTGCTTGAAGGGTTCCTAGCATGTTTACAGGTGAGTAAATGTTTTCTGGCAGGTGCAGGAACCTCATGATATTTTAGACACCTCAAGAAAAGAGGAATTCACCTAAACTATAGGTATTGCAGGTTAAGTCTGATGGCCTTGGCTTGATGGTTCTAGCTTCAAGAGGCCATTTTAAAAACTTCAATCTGAGATTCCTTATGAAAGTTCCAGCAAAGAGGATTAAAAGAGCCTATATGATGGTCAATCCCTATTCTTGCTGCACTTATGCAAGTAATCAGACCAAATTTATTGAAACTAAACTTAATCTGCAAACAAATTAGTCTTACTGCGTTTATCTCTGGTAGAAATGGGGTGGCTAGTAGAAACCACAGTATACACTTCTACTCCTGCTGTCTCTGGGGTTTTATCTTCTGCCTATAAGCTGGACTGGAGCCTCATTATTCTACTCTTCTCGGATAGCTGGCTATAACTCTCCAAACTAACATTTCCAGTTTTTCTCCTACACCTCTGACTTGGAATCATTGAGAGCTAAATTGCCCTTTTTTGAAGCCATTAAACCTAGACTGGACAATTGGATATAAATTTCAGAGAATCATCACAACAGCTCACATATGGATAATCTTCATGCCGGCTGCTATGTGGAGCACTCAGAAAGATCACCAAAGACATTCAAACTGCAACAGGAAAACCTATCAGTTTGCCGCTGTCTGCCCTCAGTCTGTCTGAAGGTGCTTCAAGCTGAACATCTAGAAAGCTTCTCAAATGGCTGCCTTCAGAACAGAAACTAGGATTACAATCTGCCAGTCATTAACCACTATGTTTATTTCCACAGAAATGTATTTTACTTAAATACCTGATTTCCGGCACCACAGGCCTAACTTTGGGTGCCCACCTGCATCACTGCCTCCTGAAATGAGACACAACTATCTAACTGAACCCATCCGTTATCAGGACTAAGAGCCTGGTTCAGTGATATGGAACAATCTACTAGCTTGAGTTCTGGACTGTGAAACTTCTTAGAAAAATTTCAAAGGTAGGACTAACAGGGAGTTGAATAGATGACCCCAAAATATGCCACTTTGGCATGTGGAATGTTTTGAGCTAAAGATAATCAAGACTCAGAAGATTCAAGAAAAACTTTTACCTTTCTCTTAAATACTCAAAGAATTTAGATAGGGGGTCTAGCCCAGAAAGAGAGCTGTTACCAGAGTTAAGTTGTTAAGAATGACCTCCGTATGGGAGGGCAAACACATCTAATGACCCAACATCTGTTCTTCCTATTGTCTTGTGAATGCCCATCCCCCTAACCTTTTTAAACTGTACTTTTATTATTTTATTATTAAGTAATCCACTTCTGTGACTGTCATGAAACCCAGGCGGGGTTAACAGTAATGAGTCCTAGAGGTAACTACACCCAACTATGGACTTTCTGGGTATAAGCACTATCTTCCCTCTCTACCTCAGCTGAAAACCCAGACTCATGAGGCCTTAATCCCAGCCTCCCTATTCTTGGAAGATGCCAAAGCCAACTATATAGCAGGTTTTTCAGAGAAGATGACTTTGTCTTCCCAGAAGACAAATGCTCTAGTTTGCTTTATGAGGCAGATAGTAACCCCCAAGCCCCAAACCCCAAACAAGTTGGGACCTGCACAGACCTCACTGTGCCCTCTTCCCCTTTAAGGCCCTAGACCTCTATCCTATTCCTTAGCTCAGAATGGCACGTAAGCCTCAATTGCCTGACTTGTCCTTGGGTATCATATTTTTATGGAGTTCTGTGCATACATAATTAAATTTTTCTCCTATTAATCTATCTTATGTCAATTTAATTAATAGACCAAAAGAAAAAATTTTCCTCCCTAATACTAGTAATGGAGGCATCGGAGAGCTAAAGGAACATGCTTCTTTTTGCCAGATTAGACCTGACCTGTGGAAGGATTCCAGGTCAACTAGGGGAGGCAAAGACTTTTTCTATCACAGAAGTTGCAGCAAAATCTCATCAGTTCTAGAAACATAGCCACCACAAGCTTACATGCACTGAGGGGCTTCAAGGTTCCAGGCATTGGGTCAAGTGCTATTCAGTCAATTGTCACAACCATCTTAATAAAAGGGGAGCCAACACTACTTGATTTTATGAACAAATGAGGCAGCGAGTAACCTGGCAGGGCCAAGACAATGCTATCATGCCATGCATCTGTGTTGCCCCACAAGACAAAACCTGAGGCCCCACAAATTGCAAAGGAAGCATGGTGGTTGGCCTCCAAGGCTGGCCCCACGATGCCACCCCTCGAGGATGTGCATGCTGAGAAGTGAGTCCCTATGTCTGCCCTTGATTCTGGCCTGGGGCTGCTTTCACCATGGAATGTGCAGGATATGATGGCATGTGACTTCAGGGCATTTTCCTTCCTGATCTGCCAGGGAGAAATGCAGGCTGCTCTGCTGGGGGTGGGCCACATGGAGGAGCACTGAGTTGCAAGACATTCACCCAGACACCCCAGGTGTCACCACACAACACCCTAGGGATCCTAGAAGAGGTGCTGCCCAGCTCAAGCCTGTGTAATCACGAGATACAACAATGACTGCTTTTTGCTTGTTTAACCAGTTTGGTGTGTACTTGTTGTGCAGCAACAGATAACACAATATGGAGATGACTCCTCTGGGGCAGGAGCTGTCCACACCCTTCATGGCAGGTGTTACAGTCCTATGTGTCCCAAGTGGGCACTTCATGCAGATGACAGGACTCCAAGGCTAGCCATGGACAAGGCTACCTGCCTTCTTCTTCTTGGCTAAATAGGTGTTTTCTGGTCCCAGAACAAAGTCTGCAGGTATGCCTGAGACATGGACATGTTTCTGGTTTGCAGCAAAGGGGATAGATGCCATAATAAGGTTGAACACTAGGATTTGAAATAAGTGAACTGAAATAAGATGTATGTGAAAAACAAAAATTCCTGCTGAACATTACCACCTGTCAGAACAACCAGGCCCTTAGAAGAAGTGCAGAGAAGTGCTAGGCCTATGGAGGGGAGTGGGTGTGGAGCAGGGAGTGGCAGGGCTGAGGGAAGGGCTTGTGGCTGGAACACAGGTGTGCACTCACACACACACTTCTGGACCAGAGGCATGGGTCAAGGCCTTTGGGCCTTGATCGATGCCATCAGTAAAGAGAGGCCAATGCCAGCATCAGATTAGTGCCCCCCAAATCGGGAAACTCCTAAGTGTCTCCTAAGTGATCTCCTAAGACCTCATAAGAGTTCATGTATCCTGGTGGCCAGCACCAGGCTTCTCCTCAGCCAGGCCAGTCAGAGAAGATCAGAAAAGGCCTGGGAGGAAACATCCTGACCTGACATAGGCTCCATCTCTAGTCCAATGCCATGTCTACAGGAAGGGCCAAGCCCATGTTTAATGATCCTTCACAGAGCAAGAGAAGATGGAGGGACATTCTCATAAGACTAGAATTGCTGTGAATAAGGGAATTCAACCCCAGCTCCAAGGCAGCAGCCTCAGAATCACCTCCTCATGGTCCCTCCTGTACTGTCATGAAGAATAATGTTCCCTCCAGATCCTTAAAAACCAGTCCATTCCAAACACAGGTGATGATTATACAGTTTCTTGGCTAAAATCCCCCAGCTCAGTGTTTGAGAAATAACTTCACTAGCATCTCTTCCTTTTGAAAAATAACTTAGCAGGTACACAGCTAAAACACATCACCATTCATCACCATCAGAGTGCCCACTGACAAGATGTGGGGTGCGTCCCTCCATATGCATCCCTCCTGGGCTCTCCCAGTCCCCCAGGGCCCAGCGGGCTACTATGAGGGTGGAGGGTGGGAGTACCTTTCCTGAAGGGCCCCTGAAGGCTGCTGAGCAAGGAGGGCTCTGAATTCTCATTCCACTCACCAGGTTTCCCCTCCATGCCACCCAGAATTGCTAGCCGTGCCGACATCAATCCGAGGCCCAGGTAGCTGTGGAAAGACAATCCTAGGTGAGGGACTGGCCTGCCAGAGGAAGCGCTCGGTGCCATCTTCAACTCCACCTCCAGTATGGTCACCCGGCCTGGATCCAAAATAAATGGGAGAGGGAGGAAACCTGTGCCGAGGCAGCAGATTTTCTGCTCCTAGAAGCCTCTCTTTGTGGAGTTCAGGCCATTCAGTTCAACAAATGAAAGCCTATTAATTGACAAGAGCTTGCTTAGGAGCTGCGGGCACCAGTGAACAACACAGATGTGCCTTGATCTTTATGGAGCACATGTGCTTTATGCCAATAATCTACTAAAGGTGCCACGTAGTAAATAGATGGCTGAGAAAATTCCTGCACAATCCATGGGCTCTTCCCACCTTTTGAAAACCTCTTCCAAAGCAGAGGAGAATAAGCACAAAAAAGAGAAATGTGATTTTACTGTAGGTGAATTGAAAAATGAAGCAGGGAGAAGGCAGGAGAAGGGAGGAATAGCAGGGAGGAAGAAGAGGAGGAGGAGGGAGAGCCTCCAGTGGGGCATCCAGCAGAGGGGTTTCTGGGGCCTGGCCTGTTTGTGACCGGGTGCTCTGGCCACTGCACAGGGCTGGCTGAGTCATACTCCTGGACAGGCAACCCCTCCGCCCCCACTCCCAAAACAAACCTGTAGGAATAGAGCTTGTAGGTCCGATTAAACATCTGGAGTGACGTCAGGTAGCCAGGCGGGGAGGTCTGGAGGGTGTCCTGAGGAAGAATGTGAGGATCACTATCCTTCCTGCTGGTCTTTCATTTGAAAAGACCAGGGTATATGGAAACAAATTTTACAATAAATTTCATATAAAAAAAATAATAAATACATATCCAAAAAAAGAAAAGAAAAAGAAAAAGACCAGGGTATTCACAGATGTATTCAATTAAATTAGTTTTTTGTTAAGTCACATGTTATGAAAGAGTCTGGAACAAGCAAATGAAAAATAAAATGTCCAAAATGAAAAACTATGTTTTTCCTCCTTATAAGCAATATTTACCATTTTGACAAATATGGCCCAATCAAGACAATTATGAGTAAATTTAAATGTTCTTCCACTGAAAACTAAGAATAATAATAAAGCGGTTGGTGAGGAAGGCACTGTAGTTAACTATGGTCTTGACTGAGAGCATTTTTATCTCCTTTACAAGGTCTATCACACAGGGCTTGAGCTCTCTCAAGCTCTACTGGCCCCTTAACTAATAGCCCCTTTTCTGGCTGCCCTGGTGGGGAAGGGGAGCATCTCACATCTTATGGCCCAAAGGGTTCCAGGTAGCATCTAATTTATTATCCCATTGAAGACCAAATTTCCATTTTTTTTCCCTGGGCAGAGTTAAAATCAAGTGAAGAAGCATTAACTGTGAATGCTTCAGGACAGGAACTGACTACACAGGCCCAGAGGCTCCAGTTCTATGGGCCTCCCCTAAGGGGCTGCAACTCTTGGGGACAGGCAGCCTTGGGGGGGGGGGTAGGGGCCACAGTGGGGTGACAGAGACCAGTTACCTCGACTCTTGGAAGGAAGGTGATCTGAGTGGACCCTCCACCCAAATCCAGCATGCCCACACTGCTCCTTCCTGGGGTTTTCAAACTGCCTGGAGCACAGTGAATAGAAACCAAAATAGCACTGTCACGTTAGTAATTAGACCAGAACAGCCAAAAAAGTAAAAAGAGTTTAGGAGCCAGGCCCCTCAGTGAAAAGAAGAACAGAGAAACAGCTGTATTTAACAATCTCTATGGAAGGATGCACTACATGTTTCAGGGACATGAACGTGGCTCCACTGGCTGTGGCTTTAACAATACAGGATGACACTGATCTTCAGCAGAGAAGTGGGGCCTGCCCTTATCTACTGCTCACCCCTCAGAGACAGACTTCCATGATGTCCCTTTATGCCCAGAGGCATACCTTCCCCTAACTCAGCACTCCCAATCTGGCCCCTAACATGGCTCTCCACCCCAAGGGGCAAATTCTGCCACAAAGCTTCTTTCTTTTTCATATATGCATCACACACGCTAGTCTTTGCCATAATTACAATAAAGAGACAAAAATCAACATGTACTGAGAATAATCTAAGAATAACAACAACTTGCCACCTCGATCCAAGAACTAATGTTTTTGTTCCCTGTTCTGTCTACAGCACAGGAATTCAATTCTAAGGTGATGAGCATATGCCACATTTACTATGTGAAAGCATGACTGGTTTTATACATGACTTCCCTAAGAAATGAAAGGACAGGGTCCCAGGCAGGTATGGCTCCAGGACAAGAGGCTGGAGCCATGCTGGTGAAAACCAAGCGTACAGAGAAGCTGCTTTTCCTAGCATTTTTATCTGCAAGTTCCATGCTTGCCCTGATGAGCCCCCAACCCATCCCAACACCCTACTTTGGGTAGCAACACTGGGGAACCCTAAGGGGTTAAAGACTAGAAATGAGGCTGCTGCTGTCAAGAATGGCATCTGCGGACTGTCAGCTTCTGGCGGGTGGGGAGGAATGTACCTGTTAGGAAGTTGACGGTGATCCACGCTGAAACGCCTATAAGAGAGGGTCACAGACAGCATGTGAATAACCTCAGATGCTGTAAACAACACATGCACTCAACTGACCACTTTCAGATTCCAGGAGCTGGAAGTGAGCACCCATCACTCCTCAGCCTCCAGACCAACTACAGGAAGAGGAATCAGTCATCAAGTCACCAACAGCTTCTGGAAGACTGTTCTAGAAGACACCACACTAAAACAATAAATACTCTGTCAAATGTTGTATCTCTCCCTCCTATTCTTTATCATCAATTTCCACTTTTTGGAAGAGAACCAAATGTTGCTCTCCCCTCCCCTGGTCATATTTAAAATCAGGGGCTGGTGAGGAACCTGACCTTTTTTCTTTTAGCAATAACAATGTAACAGCAAACTTCTAAATAGGGTAGCAAGTGGGGATTCTCTCTAAATGTTCTTAAAACTGAAGAGGATTTGTTTTCAGAAACTTCATCTGTGCCAAGTTTGGAGCTGGTCAAGATGAGAACCCATCTCTAACACTGGCCCACAAAGATCCTCTGAGACAGAACTGTGAATTGAGTGGGACTGCCATTTTTGTTTGCCTGTGTCTGACCAAGGAGAAAGCTCCCACTCGGAAGCCAACAGCAGCCCTGCATACAGCCTGTCTTGAGGGACAGAGAGCTTGGGAGACCCTACCTTCATCCGTTCCATTCATGATGGAAACACAGTCATCTCCCACAAGGAAAGGCGATGCCTTAAACACTTCTTTCACCTAAATGTAAAGAGACATGTCTTTATCCTTCAGAATCTAGACTCAAAGTTCCCAAATATGCTGTGTTTTCAGCAGGTGGTGACAAAACAGCAAAGGACGGCAGCTGTTGCTGTGAAGTAACAAAACTCTTGTTTTAAATTTCTCTAATCCTCGGCAAGTGGTATCCTCCTTAATCTATTCTCTGGGCTGGCAGAGGCTACCCTGAAGAGCCCTGTCTTCAAGCCACTTTGGGCTAGAATTGCTCAGGGGCATCCTGAGCCTACTGGGCCCCCAAACACTGCCCAGCTTTAGGACTAGAGATGAGGGGCGAGAAACCCCTCAAGGCAGAGTTTAGCTTGGGACTCAGGAGACAGTCCCACAGAGGGAAGGTGAAGGCAGAGGAGCAGCTGCATTTGGGTGTATTTCCTTTTTTTTTTTTTTTTTACCAAGTATTGACACACAGAAACTTCAGTACTCTGCACATTCCAACTGTACTTGTGGCCCACCATCTGACTTGAGCATGCAAGGTAATTTTTATAAGGGACTTTGAAAAATGTGAAAAAATTCATCATTTAGCAGTTGCACAGTTTAGAAACAGTACAGAGGATGAGGGGACCATATTGTTGAGAGCAGTTTCCCTAATGTGCCTGACAATAAGAACCATTCAGGCACCTGTTAGAGATAGGGTCCAGAGCCCCTTTACAGGGCTGCCGCTGGTTCTGGGGACAATCCTGGCCATTTGAGAAACGAACAGGGCCGGAGAAGGCTAAAGGCCTCCTCAGCAGTTACATCTGTGGATCAGACCAAGAGGGATACTAGCAGTTTCCATGAGAACAAGCAGGCTGGAGATGAAATGTCAGGAACTCGGCTTCCACAGCCCTCTACAAGGAAAAAGTCTGCATGGAAGGAAGCCCTTCAAAAGGCTTCAATGTATTTTTAAAACAAAGTTGCTGTTATCACAACAGATTCATTCTAGAAAACACAAACAGCTAAAAGTGATGCTGTTAACATTTTGATGTGTTTTCCTCCTCAAGAAGCTTCTACATAGCCCGTCTGACTGCTTGGACAATGGCTGAATATTTGGTGTTTCCAGATATCATAAGCTATGCACCTCCGCCCCCCCTGCCCCCAGGGGTAAATGGATAAGATCACCTTTTGCAGTAACTTCTGAGCCTTTTCTCCTGGTAATAGACGTAAGCCAGCTGTGGCCTTGAGAACCAAGGGGGTAGCCTTCCAGAAGTCAAAAGGAACGTCTTTTTTAGCAACATCCAGTAATTCCTGAATTCCCAAAGTACTCTGTGAAGGTGGTAAAAGTAAAGTAGAATCTGTCAAAGATCAGCATACAGGGTCACAGATGCTCCCCCAACCCTTTTGGTTTTATTAACTCATAAATACATTTTCTTCTAATTTTCCAAATTGGCAGAAAATGACTTAAGTGGTGCTGGTGGGTGTGAGGGGCAACAGGGACCAAGTGAGTACAGAGAAACACCCTTGGCAGTGGAGCATGGTGGGATAAGGACACACACAAGAGGGGTCTTGCTGTTCTATACTCTGGCAACCAAAATCCCACCCAGCCCCCATCACCAACCCCCAGTGGGTGACCTCAGATGAGCTGTGATTCTCCTGGACATCATGAATGAAATCTGGGGTCTCTCATGGTGCTAAAATCCCATGAATAATTACACAGAGGAATCATTTACACCTGCCAGAATGCTTGAGGTCCAAAAGTTGGCTAGGGCCCTGTGTCAGTGCATAGGTGGCAAAACAACTTTGGTAAAGTATTTCTGGGCATTATCAATAGGTACAATGCTGTGGGGTGGTGTGGGGGAGGGCAATTTGACAATGTCTGTCCAAGAAAACATACATTCCTTTTACTCAGAAATCCCATTGTAAGAATTCATCTGAGATAAATGCCCTTGCATGTGTGGGTAATGAAGTTCATATAAGGTGACAAACTGCAGCCTTATACCATTAAGAGTAAAGTGCTAGACATTATCCAAATGTCTTTCAGGAGGGGACTGGTTCTGTAATTTAATGTGCCCGCACATACTGCAATATCATGCCAGAAAAATCAAGGAAGCTCTTCATATCCTGATAGTAAATGTTCTCCATGTTATACTGCTGAGGGACAAAAACAAAGTATGTAACAATGTGAATGCCATTCTATTGTAAAAATAGGGGAGGGGGAAGAATATAGATGTATTTGCTCATGGGTATATCACCTAGCCCTTGAAGGACACATAAGAAACCAGGGACACCAGCTCTCCTGGAGGGGACTAGAGAGGGAGGAGAGTTCTCATTGTCTGCCCTGTGAAGCTGTGAAATATGTCCCACTTGAATGTGTACTGCCTACTAAAACAAATAAGAGTTTAAAAGTCCTATAAGTTTATTCTAAAGACACCTAATTTAATCATGTGTAACCTTATGGTTACTCTAGCATCACTCATTTCAGTTTTGTTTTCAATTTTAACCAAGCCACAGGAAAGCAGGGTGTGACTTCACTGAGATCAAGAGACACTTGTGGGCAAAAATGATACATCAGTTTTTAAGACATATTTGAGCCAAAAGGCATGTATAGGTATATCACTAACTAGTCCGTTTCATCAGTGCTTTAGTGGAAATACAGGTGTCCAGTATTAGTGCAGCTATAAGCTTTAAGGACTCAAAAAATATAAAAGCTACAAGCTTACAAAAATCATTGTTTGACAGTTTAAATAAATCTTTCACACTTACTTGGTTTTGTGGACTTTACATAATACATTTTTAACTTCAATTTTTTGTGTTAGTCAACTTTTGTCACCCTCAATCAGAGGAACTGAAACAAAAACAAACTCTCAAATAATGCTTTTTTTTTAAAGCAATTTTTTTAAATGTTTATTTTTGAAAGAGAGAGAAACAGAGCACAAGCAGGGGAGGGTCAGAGAGAGAGGGAGACACAGAATCCAAAGCAGGCTCCCGGCTCTCAACTGTCAGCAGAGCGGGGCTTGAACCCAAGAACTGTGAGATCATGGCCTGAGCCAAAGTTGGACACTCAACCAACTGAGCCACCCAGGCGCCCCTCAAATAATGCTTTTTGTCAAGTTTGTAGGCTTTGTGTTTTTGAACCACACTAAGACTTCTGGGTGGCATGTGTGTTGGCTGGGGGAAGGCCCTAGGGTGGGGGCAGCGGCCCTCCTTGAGCCTCACGTGCAGTACCAGTTTCCTCCAACTGATCATTCTAAACAGCAGGAGATCTCCCAGGTTAGTACTGTCAGAGATGCTTTTCTCTGTGAAGAAGGCCTACTGCACTCAACAGAAAGGGAGCTGGCTTTAACAGATTACACAGTTGGAAGACAAATGTGAAGAACAACAGATGTGAGAGAAAATAATTACCTTTTCAACATCATCAGCGTAAGCAGAAAGACCTGGCTTCAGTGCTTTGAAGGTCTCATGGGTCAAAGTGGGAGTTTCTAAGGGGGAAACATGTTTAAAAAGGTACACGACAAATATATACATGAATATATAAATATATACAACAATGGCTTGCTGCCCTTTTCAAAGCAGATGACTGAAATCAGACCAATCCCAGGGTGACTGGGATGCTGCCTCTTTAGTTCAGATAAACAAGATGAATGTTAACACCTGAGGCTTTGGTCAGAACTTTTTTTTTTTTTTTAGTCAACCTTACTGAGGTATAATTTATATACAAAACTGTATCCATCTAAAGTGCTAAATTTTAACATGGTTTTCGTGAAATTAACAGAGGAGCAGGACAGATGATTCCAAACTGCAAACATGAAAATCATTTCTCTGTTCTAGGATGGATGTAGTACAGGTTCTGAAAGAACATTTATTTTTTCCCTTCTTTTAAACCATAAGGGGCCTGGACTCATGAGCATATAGCAAGGGAGTGTTCAGGGGTACACTGGTGGCCAAGGGATGCTGGTTCAAATTTGGACATGAAGACCCAGGAGGAAAAATCAGGGACAGAACTTTTTGAAAGGATGTCTCTCCAGAGATAAAATACTGGAATATGGCTATTAAAGGATTACATTCTGAATATGAATTGTCTTAAAAGCTTCAAAACTGTTATGGGAAGTATGTGGGTCTGGCATATAAAACTTTAACTACTGAAATGAGTTAATTAATAGAGCAGATGAAGAGTAGAGAAAACATGCCACAACAGTTTTGGAGAGAACTACTAATGGTGTCTGTTGCCACCAGCTCAAAAACAGTGTCTACTCAAAAGGTTTCGAGGGTCAGCAAAGAACCAGACACGACCAGCAGACCTACTGAGCAGCCAGGGGGAAAACACTCACTGGCTAGAAGCTGGAGGGTGGCCCTCAGAGCTGGAGGGTACAAGGGGCGCTAGGGAAGGAGATCAAAGTGGGGAGGGAAAGAGTTCAGAGCTGGGCAGTGACTGTGTCTCTCCACAGGAGCAGTTAGGGGGCGAACATACACAAACTCCCTCCTCCTTCTTGCCGGAAGCCTGTGGTCCCCACCCTAGCAAGCAAAGCTGATGGGGCTCAGACTCCAGCTCCCTCCGCACTGCTGAGGCCACTCTCGTCTGTCACCCCCCTCTCCTCCTGGACCCACTGGGCAGCACCATGTCAGCCTGGGTCCTAGGTCCGTGCCAGTTCATGACTTACCCAGACTGCTGCCTCATACCAGTCTGAGTTTGGGGCAACTTCCTGCCTTAACCTCGCCCAACGCAGCTTCTGGCTTAAGTCATGGTCCTAGTCATCTGACATGCTGGTAAACACTGGGACAGGACAGGACACCCAATACCCTTGGGGATCTCAGTTGCTCTGAGGTGGTCACCAGATGCTAGTGTGAGTATGGACAGTCTGGTGCTCCAGGGAAATTCAGATTCCTGGGCCCCAAACCACACCGGAGCCAGCTTCTCTGGGAACTGCATTTTTGACAAGTTCCCAGATGAGTCCGAGGCAGGGCATCCAGCCCACATGCTGATAAACCATTGTCTCTAAGTGGAAGAGATCCCAAGAGCTCTGACGTGAGCAAGGAGAACCATGCAGTGAATGGCCAGGGCCCTCTGCCCAGCATACCTCCAGGCTGCCGGGCGAATTGGAAGATGTGCACACGGGTGCCAGTGCTTCCTGCGTCAAACATGATGCCATAGAAAACCTCATGACCATGTGTAGCTGTCCCCAGAGGACTATGAGCCTGCTGGCCCCTCCGGGCCCCAGACGCTACCTCAGTGATGCTGAAGAAGGCCTGGGTGGCGGAGGCCCAGTGCCACTTGATATAGGCGACATAGATGAACAGGCAAATGAACAGCCCCAGAGGGTAAGCCACTTTTGTCATCTTCAGGTTCCCATTATTTGGTATTTTTCTCATGTCTCTATCTGCTGAGGACTGTGCTGAAGCTGTTGGTGAAAAGGGAGGGAAAGCAGGAAAAACACGTTAGCAAGCTTCCAGGGCAAGTCAGACAAACATTTGCGCTTGGAGACAAAACATTCAGCCAGAAACTGGTCTGCATTTTTCTGCCTGGAATGAGAAGCTTCATTTGGTCTTCAAAGAGCTTCTAGAAGGTATGAGCCCACTTTATAGAAGAGAAGAGGGGGCGCCTGGGTGGCTCAGTCGGTTGGGCGGCCAACTTTGGCTCGGGTCATGATCTTGCAGCTCGTGAGTTCGAGCCCTGCATCGGGCTCTGCGCTGACAGCCTGGAGCCTGCTTCAGATTTTATGTCTCCTCCCTCTGCCCCTCCCCTACCCACACTCTGTCTCTCTCTCAAAAATAAATAAACATTAAAAAAATTTTTAAAAAAGAAGAGAAGAGGAACTGAGGCTAGTTATATGTATATATACATATATATATAAAGTCTTTTATATATAGAAAGACTATAGTCTTTATAAGACTAGATAATCTGTTCGAGGTGGGAGGTCTTGCTGAGGATGACTCGGGGCACAGATCCACAGCTGCCAGCTCTAAGGCAAGTGCTGTTCCAGACGAGTGGCTTTTGGATTTATGGGCACTTTAAAAAGCCAGATGTAAATGGTATCCCCAAACCTCTCAGGGTACAGGAACATGTGTCCAATCCATTCTTTCAGTTCTCGCTTCCTCTTCTATATAGGTGTTCACTTCTCAGAAGGCTTAAAGTCCCATCCTTTGGGGACTACAAAGAGCCCCAGCCACGTCTGAGAAATGCAGCTCATCTTCCTGGAAGTTTCACAGGAGATGTCTCATTTTACTCAGGCAGAATACTCCACCAAGGAGGAAATAATGCCTATGTGCTTTCCAAGCCTATGAAATCCTACCCGAGCAGCCAAAGAAACTAACTCCGCGCCACTGTCTTTGGTTCAATACCCCTCAGCCCCTCAAATAAAGCATTCATTCAAGCTTTCTTAGCAGCTTCTGGTATAAGACACCATGTGGGAACCTGAGGCTTCAAAGAATAAGAAGCAGGGTGCTTGATTCTCAGGGCTCCCTACCCTTGGGGAATGTCCACCTGTCTGTCCATCCCTCACTCTGTAAGTTGTAAATGGAGTGGACTCTCCTAGGAGTAAGGAGACAGGGAAGTACAAAGCTGAAAGCAGGACATGGGTTTATACTCTGCCCATAGCAGCATGTGACTGTGGGCAAGTTAACCTTCATGAGGGCTGGTCTCCTCATCTGTAAGGGGGAAAGCTGCTTCGTGATGCTGTTTGGGGATACAATGAGATGTGTGATGTGCTCAGAAGAGGACACAGAGAATGTGCCAGCCCATATTCAATGCTGGCTTTATAGCAGGGTAGTGGGAGGTAACACCCCCCTTGGAACCAGGGACAGTGACAGGCAGGAGTGCTGGAAGATAGTGTGACTGCAATCTCTGGGAAGGAGAAAAGCAGGGGCCAGAGTTAAAAGTGCAGGGGGCAAGCCTGTGGTGGTCTTCACACCAACCTTGAGGTTGTCTGGGCAGAGGAGAAATGGAATGAAAGTGGCCCTTGGGGTGGTGGGGAAGGGAGTCCAGGACTTCTGTGGCCACTCCTTTCCAGGATCTAGCCCTGCAGCTAAACCTGGATGCCCTCAGATCCAAGAGCGCTGCCCAAACCTTTGGATGTCTCTGTGCTCCTGCTCAGGGGGACACCAGTGGCCCACCACCCAAGCTTAGGCAGGGAGCAGGACAAATCACACTTCCCTGAGCATCTGCTGTGCACAGGGCTGAGGGAAAGTCTATGTTGGCAGGACCAAGGAGCAAGCCTCCTCCCCACCCCTGTTCCTGCCTAACTTTGAGCCTCTCTTGGGTCTCACTTGGGAGCTTCTTACTGCTCTAAGGATCATGGTGCACACCCTGGATCCTCACCAGCCTTTGTAGCTTTCTCTCATCCTCTCTTGCCTTTGCTCATAGTGCTCTGAGAACCTAGTGCCTCCTTCTGTCCCTAGAACTCAGCTCCTCTCTGCCTCAGTCCCTTTGCACACACTGTTACCAGTTCCCAGAATGCTCGTGCAACAACCCAGTCAACCTTGTTCTCATCCCCAAGCCTCAGCTGAAATGTTATTGTCCCCACCATCCCTGACCACCCTCAACTTGAAAGATCCTCACCCCCATTATGCTCTCTCTGTACTCCCTGCCCCCTCTGGCCTGGTACCCCCATAATCTGTAACAATGCCAGGATCTGTGGGATTAATTCCTGAAGGTCCATGTCACCCTCTAGGCCATGAGCTTCAAGGTCAGGAACTTATCCTGGTTGTGCCACTGCAGCTCAGTTGAGAACACAGGTCCCTATCTAGAAGGGTGGAGTATGCGCCTCTATCCCTGTCTACCTCCCACACTGTCACCAGACACACAAGAGTCCCTATTTTGGGGTGCCTAGGTGGCTCAGTCAGTTAAGCATCTGACTTTGGCTCAGGTCATGATCTCACGGTTTGTGAGTTCAAGCCCCACATCGGGCTCTCTGCAGTCAGTACAAATCCTGCTTCAGATCTTCTGTCTCCCTCTCTCATGTATATGTGTTCTCTCTCTCTGAAAAATAAACACTTAAAAAAAATAAAAAGAGTCCCTGTTTCAAATCCTTTAATGAGGAGAGGAACATCAGCAAGACAGTAGAATAGGGAGCTCTAGGCCCTTGCTCCCCCACAGAAATATTAGAAAAAAATTGGGACTGGCTGTAATATTTTATAGGCATTCTGAAAAACAGTCAAAGATCCATAGATTTCTACAAGCAAATGCTGAATCAAGAAATCACATTCAGAATGTTCGATAAGTTCAGTGGTGTTTACTCATCCTTGCCCCCACCCCTCTCTGCACAGTGCAGTCTAAAGGAAGCAGCAGCTCAGTGTCTACCTATCTCCTTCCTTCAAACTGGAGGGATCAGAGCAACATTCTAACCTATCTTCAGGCTGCCCAAGAGACAGGTCTCTGTTTTGCCTGACTTGGAGCTCAGAGCTCCAAGGGGGAAAACCGTGGAACGCAGCTATGGGTACTTCTTATGAAAGTCACGGGGTGACTGCAGAACCACACATGCTTGGGGCAAGAGGCCAGGTTTGTGTGTGTGTGTCTGTGTCTGTGTGTGTGTGTGTGTGTGTGTGTGTGTGTAAGAAACAAGAGAACATTGAACACCTAAGAAGGAGTGTGGATGGAACCGTTTAAGAAATTAAGACATTTAGGGGCGCCTGGGTGGCTCAGTCGGTTGAGTGCCGACTTCGGCTCAGGTCACGATCTCGCGGTCCGTGAGTTCGAGCCCCGCATCGGGCCCCTGTGCTGACAGCTCAGAGCCCGGAGCCTGTTTCAGATTCTGTGTCTCCCTCTCTCTGACCCTCCCCCATTCATGCTCTGTCTCTCTCTGTCTCAAAAATAAATACACGTTAAAAAAAAAAAAATTAAAAAAAAAAAAAAAAGAAATTAAGACATTTAAAAGCAACCATAACATATGGGAGAATTGAAACTAACACACACACAGGCCCAGGTAACAATCCTGAGAGGACCTTAAGCCTTTGCCCTGGACTGACTCGAAGGCTCAGACACATTCTGTTAATTAGTGAAGATCTTTCATGGCACAGAACCAGTCTGCAAAGCCTCAGAGAGGTGGCTATTTTCTTAAATGCTCCACTTTTCAACAATAGAAATCACAAGGCATACCAAGATACAGGAAAATTTGGCCCATTCAAAGGAAGAAAAGGTGGCAGAAACTGTCTCTGAAGAAACATAGGCATTGGATATACCAGATAAAGACTTAAAACAACTGTCTTACATATGGTGAAACACAAGAACTGAAAGAAATATGGAATGTGACATATGACAACAAAATGGGAATATCAATGAAGAAATAGAAATTATAAAAAGCAACCAAATTGTGGGGCTAAATATATTGAAAAATTCACAAGAGGGGTTTAACAGCAAATTTGAGCAGGCAGAAGAACCAGTGAACTTGAACATGGACATTAAACTTATTGAATCAGAGGAGCAAAAGAAAAAAAGACATAAGAAAAGTGAACAGAGCCCAAGGGATTTATGGGACACCACAAGGGACCAACAGGCACATTTCAGGAGCCCCGGAAGAAAACACAGAGAGAAGGACAGAAATAATGGCTGAACTCCAAGGAGGATAAACCCAGAGACTCATGCTGAGATACACTGTAATCACACCACTGAAAGCCAGAAAATAAAAGAAGGAATCTTGAAAGCAGCAAGAGAAAAGCAATCCATCATGTACAAAGAATCCTTAAATAATAAGATTATCAGCCCATTTCTCAACAGAAACTTTGGAGATCAGAAAGCAGCGGGATGATATATTCAAACTGCTGAAAGAAAAATCTGTCAGCTGAGAATTTCATATTGAGTAAAACTGTCCTTCAAAAATGAAGGTGAAATTAAGACATTCCCAGATAAATGAAAGCTGAGGGAGTTCTTTGCCAGCAGACCTGCCCTACAACAAATGCTAAAGGTTGACATGCAAGGGCGCCAAACAGTAACAGAAATTCATAAGAAAATATAAAGATCTCCAAAGAAGTTAAATACGTGGACAAACACAACAACCAGTATTAGTGTATATTTGGTTTGTAACTCCACTTTTTATTTTCTTCAGCATTAAAAAAAACAAATGCTGAGGGGTATGTGGGTGGCTCAGTTGGTTAAGCGTCTGACTTCAGCTCAGGTCATGATCTCACAGGTTTTGAGTTCAGGCCTCTCATTGGGCTTCGTGCTGACAGTGTGGAGCCTGCTTGGGATTCTCTCTCTCTGCCCCTCCCCAACTTGCACTCTCTCTATCTCAAAATAAATAAAAGTAAAACAAAGCAAAACAAATGCTGTGACATCAAAAACAAATTAGGAAGATATATGATATAAAGGAGAAGAGTTAACATATATAATTCAAGCTAAACTGGGATAAATTTTAGAATACACTTATAATTTCAGGATGTTATATGTAATCTCTGTGGTAATCACCAAGAAAATATCTAGAAAATATATATAAAAGGAAATGAGAAGGGAATAAATACTGTCCTTAGAAAAGAATCAATTACACCCAAAGGAAAGCAATAATGGAGGAAATGAGGGACAAAAAAAGCTATAAGACCTACACAAAATAAAATGGCAAAAGTAGTCCTTCCCTGTCAGTACTTTAATTTTTAAATTTTTTAAAATGTTTATTTAGTTTTGAGAGAGAAGAGACAGAGCATGTGGGAGGAACAGGCAGAGACAGAGGGACACACAGAATCCAAAGCGGGCTCCATGCTCTGAGCTGTCGGCACAGAGCCTGACAGAGGGCTCAAACTCACGGACCGTGAGATCATGACCTGAGCTGAAGTGGGACACTTAACCAACTGAGCCACCCAGGCACACCTCCCTGTCAGTACTTTAAATGTAAACGGGTTAAACTTTCCAACCAAGATACATAGAGTAGCTGAATGGATAAAAAAACAAGATCCAACCATATCATTCTACAAGAGACTTACTTTAGATCTAAGGGCATATACAGACTGAAAGTAAAAGAATGAAAAGGATTCCATGAAAAGAGTAACCAAAACAGAGTAGAAGTGGCTATACTAACATTAGACAAAACAGACTTTGAATCAAAAACTGTCAGAAAAAATAAAAACATACAATGATAAAAGGGTCAAGTCTCCACTAACATAACAATTATAAACATATACAACAGAGCTCTTAAATATATGAAACAAACAGAACTGAAAGGAGAAATAGTTGTACAATAATAGTAGGAGAATTCAATATCCCACTTTCAATAAAGGATAGAAAAACCAGACAGAAGATCAATAAAGAAATAGGGAACTTGAACAACACTAAAGACCACCTGGACCTGAGAGGCACATACAGACCACCCAACAACAGCAGAATCCACATTCTTCTCAAGTGCACATGGAACATCCTCCAGGACAGACAAGATGAGAAGCTACAAAACATGTCTTAATGTATTTTAAAAGATCACAATCAAAGTATATTTTCTGATTACAGTGGAATGAAACTAGAAATCAATAGAAGAAGGAAAGCTGGAAAACTAAACACCACACTCTTAGCTAATGTGTCAAAAAAGAAATCAAAAAGGAAATCAGAAAATACCTTCTGACAGGTGAAAATTAAAACACAACATACCAAACCTTTGGAATGCAGTGAAAGCAGTACCAAGAAGGAATTTTATAGCTGTAAATGCTTACATTATAAGAAAGATTGCAAACCAACAACCTAACTTTACACCTTAAGGAACTAGAAAAAGAACAAATTAAACACAAAACTAGAAGGAAGGAAACAATAAAAATTAAAGCAGGATAAGCAGAAGATAGAAAAACAGAGAAAAATCCATGAAGCCAAGAAAAATCCATGAATCCAATTCTTTGAAAAGATCACCATAACTGAACCTTTAGCTATACTAAGGAATAAAGAGAGAAGATTCAAATTATAACTAAAATCAGAAATTAAGGGAACATTACTACTGATTTTACAGAATGAAAATGATTATAAGAGTTTTATGTTCAACTGTACACCAATAGTTGGATAACCTACATGAAATCAATAAATTCCTAGAAACACAACCTACCAAGATGAATTATGAAGAAATAGAAAATCTGAAGACCTATAACTAGTAAGGAGATTGAATCAGTAATCAAAAATCTCCCAACAAAGAAAACTCCTGGACCAAATGACTAGTGATCTGGTCACTACTAATTTTACCAAACATTTTAAGAAGAATCCCAAAATCTTCCCCCAAATTGAAGAAAAGGAACGTTTTAACTCATTCAATAAGGCCAGCATTACCCTAATACCAAAGCCACTACAAGACAAAGACACTACAAGAAAATACAGACCAGCATTCCTTATGAATAGTGATGCAAAAATCCTCAACAAATAGCAGCAAACTGAATTCAACCACACAGCAAAAGGACCAACTGGGATTTATTCCTAGAATGCCAGAATGGTTCAAGATTTAAAACCCATCAAGGCAAATATATCATATTAACAGAATAAAGGGGAAAAATCCATATGATCATCTCAATCAATGCAGAAAAAACATTTAATAAAATCCAACACTTTTTAATAATAAAAATAACCAGCAAACAGGAATAGAAGAAAATACTTCAACATAATAAAGGCCATATATACAAACCCAACAACTAACATCAGACTCAATAGTGGAAGACTGAAAACTTTTACTTTAAAATCAGAAACAAGAAAGGATGTCTGTTTTCAACACTTCCATTCAACATAACATTGGAAGTTTTAGCCAGACCAATCAGGAAAGTAAAAGAAATAAAAGGCATCCAAAGTGGGAAGAAGAAATAAAATTATCTGTTCATAGATTACATGATCTTACATGTAAAAAACCCTAAAGATTCCACAAGGAAGGAAAATAACTGTTAGAACTAATAAATTCAAGGTTACAGGACACAATATCAACACATAAAAATCAGTTGTTTCTATACACTATAATGAACAATCTGAAAAGAAAATTAAGAAAATAATTCTATTTACAATAGCATCAAAGGAATAAGATACTGAAGAATAAAATTAACCACCAAGGTGTACCTGGGGTGGCTCAGTTGGCTGAGCATCTGACTCTTGATTTTGGCTCAGGTCATGATCCCAGGGTCATGGGATCAAGCCCTGCATCGGGCTGTGTTGAGCATGGACCCTGCTTGGGATTTACTCTCTCTCTGCCCCTCTCTCCTGCTCACACATGCTCTCTTTCTCAAAATAAACAAACAAATAAATAAAAATTTAAAAAAGAAAAAAGTTAACCAAGGAGGTGAAAGACTTGTACCCTGAACACTACAGAACATAGCTGAAAGAAAACTGAGTCAAATAAATAGTAAGATAACCCGTGTTCATGGACTGTAAGACTTAATATTGTTAAGATATCAATACTATCTGTAATGGTCCACAGGTTCAATGCAATTCCTATCAAAATCCTAATGACTTTTTTGCAGAGACAGAAAAAAATAAATCCTAAAATTCATAAGGAATCTCAAGGGACCCCCAAATCACAAAACAATCTTGAAAAAGAACTAATTGGATGCCTTATACTTCCTGATTTCAAAACATACTACAAAGCCACAGTAATTAAAAGCTTGTGGTAGTGGGACACATAGACCAACAGAACAGAAAATCCAGAGATAAACCCTTACATACATGGTAAAATGGTCTTTGATAAGGGTATCGAGACCATTCATGGGGGAAAGGATAGTTTCTTTAAGAAATGGTACTGGGAAAACTGGATATACACACACAAAAGACTGAAGTTGGATCCTTTCTTTATACCATATACAGAAATTAATTCAAAATGGATTAAAGACCTAACTATAAAACCTAAAACTATAAAACTCCCAGAAGAGGGGAGCGTAGGTGGCTCAGTTGGTTGAGTGTTTTGTTTTGCTTTTTTAAAAAGATCTTATTTCTCTTGTCTTTTCTCCACATCTCTACAAAATCTACCCAAGATGTTTACTGCCACTCTAAACCCTGGCAGCTAGAGGCTTCTCTCTTGGGCTCTTCGGTGCTCTACACATTTCCCCTCCTTGAGTAAGCGGTATGTGGAGCTATTCATTTGTGCCTTTCTTCCTTCTGGTTAGAGTGCCTCTCTAGAAGCAAGGACCAGCCCACTCATTCCCAACCCCAACACAAGGCCAGAGCCCACAGCCAGTAAGCCAATACTTGCTGGTAAAGGAGGCTAGATGATGGCTTAGCAATTCTCTGGTAGTCAGGGAAAGATGGAGCCATCAACAGGGCTTCATGACCCAGATGATGGCCACCAACAGAAGCAGGCTGTTTGGGAAGGGGCTGTTTGGGCAGGAGACAATAGTGACCAGGTTTTCTACAAGTTTGAAATTACAGCAGGGCATGGGTCAGAAATGGAACTGACCCTTGTGAGAGAGCAGGTTTGGGGCTGTGACCTGGGGAACCATCTGCACTGAGATGTTAGCTAAGATTAGGAATGAAGAAATCAATTACAGAGAGAAGATCCAGCAACAATCAAGGCTGAGATGTGACCTGGGGAATGCCCATCCCCAGGCAGCCAGTGTTCACCCTACACCCTACCCTCTCACAGGCTTCCTTTCGTTAGGTTACTGTAACCCAGAGTTTTCCATTGCTAAGAGATGATTAAACAAAAAAGTATTTATAAAGAAAGCTCTAAAGCAACTATTTCTAAGGATGAACAGTAAGGACACAAAAGTAATACTAACATCTTCCAACTCTGATGGTGCTTTTTATAAGACTCTTGCCTTTCTTTCTCTCTCTTTCTTTCTGTACACTCTCTCTCCTCTTTTGCAACCAGAAGGCTGGCACCACATTTGCCTGTCTGAGCCACACGGGTAGAAGACCCTTTTTCATAATCACATTTTATCATGTCCTGTGTTAGTCTACGAACCATGTCCTACATGATCAGATTAACAGGTGGAATACCAAATTTTGAGGCAAAGGTTGCTCTTTATTACATTTGTCTACCCATTAAAAAAATATACTTTACATATGCTATATCCTGTTACCAGAGGCCTACAAGGCTGGCACTTATACTACATAACATATGACTTACATAACTTATTGCCATATGACAGCACCAAGGCCCAGAAAATGTTTGAAAACAGACTTGCCTGGAATCACAGAGCTGGCACGTGGTGAGGCACAGACCAGACTTTCTGGCTTCTGTCTCCAAATCAAATGTGCTCCATCACTTCACTTACCCTATTAATGTAAGACTCTACTTTAGACAACAAAAAAATACTCACATGGAATTACACATCATCATTAAAGTTACACACCAAGAAGTTTGGCATGACATAAACAGAGTCCAAATAGAAAATAACATTTAGGAAGCATAGAGCCAGGAACAGCCTGGCCCACAGGAACCTCCACATCCTGGAGACCCAAACTTAAAAGCCAGTTTCACTCCACTGGGTTAAGATGTTTGTTCAGTGATACTAGTACTATGAGACAACCTTTGGAGGGGAAAATTGCATTTCCATGGGCACCACTAACACCGTAAGTGTAAATGTGTTGATCAGGCCCTCCCTAGAAGGAAAACAATTCACTTTAGCTTTGTCCTTTAAAGGAAGAGTCTAGAACAAGGCTATAAGGAAGGTAAGCCAGGTGGGGAATAAAGAGTAGGCTGGGAGTAGGGTGGGGCAGGATCTAAGGTGTGCAAAGGCAAAAAGAGGTTTGGCTTAGCATATCTTGCTTCCAGCTGACTCCAGCTGGGGGCTACCTTCCATCAGAGGGAGGGTGGGGTCACAGAGCAGAATTTGGGTGTGGAGCAATGGTGCCCGAGACAAGTGCCTGGCCATCCATTGGCTAGTGTTCTAGAAGCTAGGGAAGGTAGCTGAGCTTCTGGAAATACAAGCTCATCTGATTTGGATCAGTGGCCCCACAATATGTCGGCCAGTTTCGTCAAGGTTTTCAGTTAAAATACACAAAAGGGCCATGTGTGCAAATGACTGTCACATATGCTAAAAACCTATCCAAAATTAAATGACATTAACAAACCACTACTTATTCTCCTGGTAGGTTTAAATGGATTTTTCTCCCCTTCTCTGAAAAAAAAAGCATACATACATGAGTCAGCCCTGTTAACATCACCCGGTGTTTCCTTTTCACAAGACAGAGTGGGAGGGGAGGTTCTTCCAGATCTCTTTACATGGTTGTCCACCTCTCTGGTTTGTCATATGAGGTTCCACAAGGGAGAGAGACACACACCTTATTAGCCAACTGATGCTTATAAGGGTGGGGGGGGAGACAGAAACAGTTTCTGGATTTGTATCACTATGCTTTTCTCCCCCATGAACCCATGAACCTTGTTAATATGTTGGTGACAGCAACACAAGAACCTCCCCCAGACAAACCCTAATCCCTCCATCCATCATGAGTTTTGCACAGTACGTCAGAAGGTCCTTGTAATCACAGTTGATATCCACCTATCCCCAAGCAACCTCCTTCCTAGAAGTTTCAGTTTCCTTCACTGGGTGGCTATGGGTTAGGACCTCCATGGCATCCTGAAGGATGTAGGATATGTGGCATGATATGCATGATTCTGGAATACAAGTGTCTGGAGAGACAACTGAAACTACCCAGGCACTTCTGGGTGACTGATTCCTTTGGGTGGATGCCCAGGATATGGGGTCTGTGCCCACATCATCTACAAAACAATTCAGGCTTTTCCCCAACCCTTAAAACCATTCTATGGCTTCTAACTTAAGATAAAAAACACCCTTCCTTCCATGGTCCCTGCCCATCTCTCCCTTCTCTTCTACCTTCCTGATGCTTCAAGGCTTTCCTCTGAAGGAAGTCCAGCTTGGTGTCCAGCTCTATCCACCTCTGGCCTCTCTCTCTCTCTCTCTCTCTCTCTCTCTCTGGTAGCCTGGAGCACTCCTGGCTCATGCCTCAGCTCAGGCAGAACCGACTGACCACCCTATGAGGTCTATTCCTGGTCACTACAGCAATGCCAGAGTTTATTGTCCTCACATCCGCAGTACTGTCAGAATGGCATGATCTTGCCCGTTACCTGGCCTTCCCACCTGGGCTGTGAGGCCCAGAAGGGAATTGGGCCTGCCAGTCCTTCCCCTACTGGATCTCCTGCATCTGGCACAGCTCTGGGAACCGGTCAGCAAATGCTGCTGAATGAATGAATGTAGCAGGGCTCCAGCTTCCTGGGGGCAGAGACCCCTACTATTTGGCCCACCCAGTTTCCAGAACACGAATCGCTCCCCTCACGGGTCAGCGGAGCCCAGAGTTCAAGGAGGACTAATGGAACCAGGACGTTAAGGCAGCAGGAGGTTAAAGCCGGGTGCGAATGACCCTGATGTCGCCTGAAAGCACTGCCGCTAAAGCCCGAGGAGCTGGCAGGCGCGTGGGTCTGGACCCCTCCTCCACTCCGCGCCCCCGCTACGGGCGGCCCACGTGCAGACCCCCGGGTCCGGCAAACTCCCCCGGCCCCCCCCCCGTCCCCCCCCCCCCCCCCCCCGCTCTCCCCCCCGCACTTACCCTGTAGGGTCCCCTCTTCACCACGGAGGGAGGTTCCCTTTCGCGGAAGCTGGCGGGCTACCCAGGAAGCGTCCGACTCTCCTCTCCTACCGGCGTTACCAGGGCCACCACCCACAGGCCAAGAGCCGGCGGATCCTGGGAGCCTAGGCCCCGCCTACGTGCACGTCATGTCTTTGGCGGAGCATAGCAGAACGTTGCGGATCCAGCGCGCAGGAGCGGCGTGTGGGCGGGGCTTAGCTGGATCCCCTGAGCGGTGTGGCCGTATTTTCCGCCTGGGTAGGTCTTTGTGGTTCCCTGCTGGAGGCGGTTCGGGTAGTGTTGGACTTGAATGAGGTCTCGGCCTGTCTGGCCTCCACCGCCCAAGTGCGTCCTTCACGGGCCGTGTTCGGCTCCTGCCCTGTCTTGTAGGGGTTCCTCTGTGCAGTAGAGCAGGCCATGGTGCTGGCCAAAGAATTACCACCGCAACCTCACAACCTTGACCTTAACTAGCCTGTGGAAGTTTTGAATTTTCCTTGGGTCCTTTCATAGCTAAAGTCCCCTCTCTTTTTTTTAAGATAATATGTGATGGAAAATGCAACAGAATAGACAGCACGATAAATCTCCTATTCTTGCCCCCCATTTTCTTTCTTTCTTTTTTGTTCTAAGCATTTTATTTTTATTTAATTAATTTATTTTTTAAAAATTTACATCCAAGTTAGTTAGCATATAGTGCAACAATGATTTCAGGAGTAGATTCCTTAGTGCCCCCTACCCATTTAGCCCATCCCCCCTCCCACAACCCCTCCAGTAACCCTGCTTGTTTCCCATATTTAAGAGTCTCTTATGGTTTTGTCCTCCTCCCTGTTTTTATATTATTTTTGCTTCCCTTATGTTCATCTGTTTTGTATCTTAAAGTCCTCTTCTGAGTGAAGTCCTATGATTTTTGTCTTTCTCGGACTAATTTCACTTAGCATAATACCCTCTAGTTCCATCCACATAGTTGCAAATGGCAAGATTTCATTCTTTTTGATTGCTGAGTAATACTCCATTTGTGTGACACACACACACACACACACACACACACACACATTCCACATCTTTATCCATTCATCCATCGATGGACATTTGGGCTCTTTCCATACTTTGGCTATTGTTGACAATGCTGCTATAAACATTGGGGTGCATGTGCCCCTTCAAAACAGCATACCTGTATCCCTTGGATAAATACCTACTAGTGCAATTGCTGGGTCCTAGGGTAGTTGTATTTTTAGTTTTTTGAGGAACTTCCATACTGTGTTCCAGAGTGGCTGCACCAGTTTGCATTCCCACCAGCAGTGCAAAAGAGATCCTTTCTCTTGCCAACATCTGTTGTTGCCTAAGTTGTTAATGTTAGCCATTCTGACAGGTGTGAGGTGGTATCTCACTGTGGTTTTGATTTGCATTTCCCTCATGATGAGTGATTTGCAGCATTTTTTCATGGGTCAGTTGGCCATCTGGATGTCTTTGGAGAGGTTTCTATCCATGTCTTTTGCCCATTTCTTCACTGGATTATTTGTTTTTGGGGTGTTGAGTTTGATAACTTCTTTATACATTTTGGATACTAACGCTTTATCTGATATGTCCTTTGCAAATATCTTCTCCCATTCCGCCGAGTGCCTTTTAGTTTTGCTAATTGTTTCCTTAGCTGTGCAGAAGCTTTTTATTTTGATGAGGTCCCAATAGTTCATTTTTGCTTTTGTTTCCCTTGCCTCTGAAGTTGCTGTGACCGAGGTCAAAAGGTTTTTGCCTGTTTTCTCCTCGAGGATTTTGATGGCTTCTTGTCTTACATTTAGGTCTTTCATCCATTTTGAGTTTATTTTTGTGTACGGTGTAAGAAAGTGGTCCAGGTTCATTTTTCTGTATGTCGCTGTCCAGTTTCTCCAGCACCACTTGCTGAAGAGACTGTCTTTATTCCATTGGATATTCTTTCCTGCTTTGTCAAAGATTAGTTGGCCTTATGTTTGTGGGTCCATTTCTGGGTTTTCTATTCTGTTCCATGGATCTGTGTGTCTGTTTTTGTGCCAGTACCATACCGCCTTGATGATTACAGCTTTGTAATACAGCTTGAAGTCTGGGATCGTGATGTCTCCTGCTTGAAGTCCGGGATTGTATCTCCTGCTTTGGTTTTCTTTTTCAAGATTGCTTTGGCTATTCAGGGTCTTTTATGGCTCTATACACATTTTAGGATTGTTTGTTCTAGCTCTGTGAAGAATGCTGGTGTTATTTTGTTAGGGATTGCATTGAATATGTAGATTGCTTTGGGTAGTACTGACATTTTAACAATATGTATTCTTCCTATCCAGGAGCATGGAATATTTTTCCATTTTTTTGTGTTTTCTTCAATTTCTTTCATAAGTTTGTATAGTTTTCTGTAGATTTTCACCTCTTTGGTTAGATTTATTCGTAGGTATTTTATGGTTTTGGGTACAATTGTAAATGGGATCGATTCCTTGATTTCTCTTTCTGTTGCTTCATTATTGGTGTATAGGAATGCAACCGATTTCTGTGCACTGATTTTATATCCTGCCACTTTGCTGAATTCATGGATCAGTTCTAGCAGTTTTTTGGTGGAATCTTTTGGGTAGATTCCATATAGAATATCATGTCACCTGTGAAGAGTGAAAATTTGACCTCCTCCTGGCCGATTTGGATGTTTTTTATTTCTTTGTCTTCTCTGCTGAGGCTAAGACTTTCAATATTATGTTGAATAACAGTGGCGAGAGTAGACATCCCTGTCTTGTTCCTGACCTTAGGTAGAAAGCTCTGTTTTTCCCCATTGAGGATGATATTAGCATTGGGTCTTTCATATATGAAAGATATGGTCTTGAGATATGATCCTTCTATCCCTACTTTCTTAAGGGTTTTTATCAAGAAAGGATGCTGTATTTTGTCAAATGCTTTCTCTGCATCTATTGAGAGGATCATGTGGTTCTTGTGCTTTCCTTTATTGATGTGATGAATCACATTGATTGTTTTGTGGATATTGAACCAGCCCTGCATCCCAGGTATGAATCCCACTTGGTCGTGGTGAATAATTTTTTTAATGTATTGTTGGATCCTGTTGGCTAATATCTTGTTGAGGATTTTTGCATCCATATTCATCAGGGAAATTGGGCTATAGTTCTTCTTTTTAGTGGGGTCTTTGTCTGGTTTTGGAATCAAGGTAATACTGGCTTCAGAGAAAGAGTTTGGAAATTTTCCTTCCATTTCTATTTTTTGGAACACCTTCAAAAAAATAGGCGTTAACTCTTCCTTAAATGTTTGGTATAATTTCCCTGGAAAGTCATCTGGCCCTGGACTCTTGTTTTTTGGCAGATTTTTAATTACTAATTCGATTTCTTTACTGGTTATAGGTCTTCAAATTTTCTATTTCTTCCTGTTTCCATTTTGGTAGTTTATATGTTTCTAGGAATTTGTCCACTTCTTCTAGATTGCCCATTTTATTGGCGTATAATTGCTCATAATATTGTCTTATTATTGTTTTTATTTCTGCTGTGTTGGTTGTGAGCTCTCCTCCTTCATTCTTGATTTTATTTATTTGGGTTCTTTCCTTTTTCTTTTTGATCAAACTCGCTAGTGGTTTATCAATTTTGTTAAATCTTTCAAAGAACCAGCTTCTGGTTTCATTGATCTGTTCTACTGTGTTTGTTTGTTTGTTTGTTTGTTTTGGTTTTGATAGCATTGATTTCTGCTCTAATCTTTATTATTTCCTGTCTTCTGCTGGTTTTGGGCTTTATTTGCTGTTCTTTTTCCAGCTTTTTAAGGTGTAAGGTTAGGTTGTGTATCTGAGACCTTTCTTCTTTAGGAAGGCCTAGATTGCTATATACTTCCCTCTTATGACTGCCTTTGCTGCGTCCCAGAGGTGCCCCCCATTTTCTTAACTCTTCCTAGAAGTCACCAAGATTGCCAGCTCCTGACTTGGGTTAGTCATCTACAGAGGCCCCCAGTGTACTTAAGGATAATTGTGGTAGGGGCTGCCCACATGTCCCCTCTGTGGGTCCCAGTGTGTTCCCGCCAGAGCTGGAGCCACCTTCCCATCTTCCCTTGTGGCTGGTCTGCCCAAGTGACAGTGTATGGCCAATGAGCTGTGTGTGTGCCCCTTCTGGGCCTGGCCCAGAAACCCATTCCATCATGATGTTGGTTGGGGGAGACCCGGGGAGGGCTGTTAATGGGCTCCTGAAGCACATGGTGCTCCTAAGTCTGTGGTCAAGAGGTGGCACTTTTGAGAATGAGTGGGTGCTACCCAGACAGTGTGTAGGGACAATGTGCATATACTAGGACTAGGCACAGGGCATGTCATCATTGTGAGCACCTGGTTGCACACTGCCCTTCTTCACCAGTCAAACCACTGAGACTTGGTTGTTTATATAGCAGTTAGCCCATATGGTCCCTTGTTCCAGACACTTGCTATTTTGAATAATGCTATAGAGTCCTGAGACTTTTTGTGTGCGTGTGTGAGTGTATCTTTAGGAAAAATTCTTAGAAGAATTGCTATCATAAAGGATGTGTCCCTCACCCCCTTTTCTTTTAAATATTAGATACATGTGGCTAAATTGCTCCTTAGACATTGTAAACTAACTGATACGCCCACAGTTATGTATAGGAGTGTAGGTTTCCCCACGTTTTCCCCAGTGGAGTCTTTACAAACCTTTGGATCTTTGCCAATCCAACTGTTATAAAATTCTATCTCACAGTTTCCATTTGAATTTATTTTAATATTTTGAAATGTCTACTCATGGAAATGTGATGACCTTTCTTCTGTCCACCTCACTCATAACATTACCTTCACCATATTTCACTCTTAGAATTTCTAGAATTTGTCAATTTTACTGACATGTGTGTTTGCATATGCTGTTCACTGCTTGGAAAGCTCTTCCCCCAGGTCTTTCCTTAGTAAACTGGTATGGTTTGAATGTTTGTGTACCCCCTAAATTCATGTGTTCATATCATAACCCTTAAGGTGATGTATTAGTGCGTGAGGCCTTTTGGAGATGAATGTGATTAGTACTCTTGTAAAAGAGGCGCTGGAGAGATCCCTTGCCCGTTCTGTCATGTGTGATTACAATGAGAAGCTAGCCCTCTGATGAAATCAGCCCTTATCAGACACCAAATCTGCCAGCACCCTGATCTTAGACCTCCAAGACCCTAGAACTGTGAGAAATACATGTTTGCTATTTATAAGCCACCCAGTTTATGGTGTTTTTGTTATAGCAGCCCGAATGGACTGATACATAGATTCTTTCTTATCCTTTAGACTCAGCTCAAATGTCACCTCTTCCAAACAAATAATTGTTTGGAATATAAATCTAGAGTGGTTCTGTTTTTCCCCTCTTTCCATTATTTACTTCATAGTATTTTTCAAACCCATCATTATTTAATTGTTGGTTTGTACACCATACTGAAAGGTAAGTTACACGAAAACAAGGAAGTGATTTGTCCTGATGGTTGTTGCATGGCCAGCACCTAGCATTCTGTTTGACAGGTGGTAGGTGCCTATAGCAAACATGGTCACTTTATCTCCTCAGCCCACTTCTGACTTCCGTTCTCCAATGGTGGTGGAGAGTTCCCACGAATGCTGCCACCTCAGTTAGCTCTTTGCTGTCCTCTTTAGAGCTTACCTTAGAACTTTATCTGGAGCTGGCACAGCCTGGAACTTGAAGGAAGTTAACCTATAACTTATTGGGGTTGAATGCCTCAGCCTTCCATGCTTCATAGGGGCTGTATTGAGCTTTAGTTGCCCATGGTGGTAACTAGCTCAGTCATGCCCAACCCCTTGGGTTGACTTTTCCTTCTGCCTTGGTGCCCTTTCCCAAATAAACTACTTACACCTAAGCTTTTGTCTCAGACTATCTTTGAGGAAACCCAAACCAAGGCAATGCTCAGTAAATATTTGTTGAAGAAATGCATAGATTAATTATAGTGTTTCTTCAGCTTTCACTGGTAAGCCCGGAAGAAGCAGCTCAGTCCTGCAGGTGGAAAATGATGGAAGCCAATCGACACCTATTGTGGACATGCAGGAAATGGGACAGATAACTATGATATGGGCTGTGGCAGAAAATGTGTACAAGTGCTCTGACAGCAGGGAGGTGTAGCAAACATTGTCACCAAAAGCCCTGCTTTTGGGAGGTGAATATTTTAGAAGTGGTAGATGAATGATTAAATTCCCTCAGTTTACCCAATGTGACTAAGGACAGAGTGGAGTATGCCCACTATTTTGTGCAGCTGCCTGTTCATATTTGTCCATCTACTCACATCAATCCAGGAGGATATCTGCAAATCTGTGTTACACAAAACAGTATAACATGGACTCCATAGTGTCCTGATAGTAGATGGTACCACAGTATCCCTTACCCATATCCTTCCTACTGGAAGCACCAGTGATTCTCCCCATAACAGCTTTCTTTTGGCCCAAGCATGCACAACAACTGGAAGTGCTAGGGAGCTAATGTTACCCCTCAGCCAATGACAGGTGTGAATATCTTAGATCCATTGCCGCTCCCTTCCTTGCCCCTCAAGTGGGACAATACTCTGGCATGTTCTACAGTGGAATTGAGCCCCAGTTGTGCAAAGTAGTGACCCATATTGGCTTTCTTCCTATCCCTGTCTAACTTTCCCACTCTACTGGTGTTCCCTGGGGTCACCTCCCAAGTAAAATACACTCCTTTCTCAGGATTTATTTTTATGGGGTGGTTTGTTCTTTTTTTAAAAAGAAATTTTAATGTTTATTATTGAGAGACAGAGCATGAGCATGGGAGGGGCAGAGAGAGGAGGAGACACAGAATCCAAGGCAGGCTCCAGGCTCTGAGCACAGAGCCCAACACGGGGCTTGAACTCACAAACCGCAAGATCATGACCTGAAGTTGGACGCTTAACCGAGAGAGCCACCTAGGCACCCCTATGGGGTGGGTTGTTCTAAGACACCCATTGCTCATAGGTCATTTTGATAATAATACCAAGTAAAATATCTTAGTCATTTATGATTCCTTGAAGAATATAACCACAAATTACTACTTTCTCATCCAAATTCTTTTTCTTTAACTCTCCAGAAAAGTCAGATCCTCTGCACTCATGGCTAGTCTTCCATTTTCCAAAATCTAGTACACACGTAGAAGATGTGAAGGAAACCTTATCCTTAACTAGAGGAGGTGAACTTTTTATTTCTACCTGCCATGTTGGTCATCACAAGATCTCCTTTGACTTCCTGATATGTGCTCAACAGAGGCCACCTGTACCATAATGAAAATCTAATTGGGACACCAAGAAGTGCAGGTATAAGAAGCATAGGTAAAGTTCTGGGTGACTGGGTTAACTATCAAGAGGAGAGACAGACTGGTGTGGATGATTGTCCTGTTTAATTCCTCAAGTGGCTGTGTATTTGTTCTCCTCCCCTCTGTGGAGGCCCTTAACTTTTTAATCACTAAATATGAAGATGCCCTTTGTCAGATTAAGAAAACTTCCTTTTAAGAACTTTTAGTTTAGTTTAAGAGTTAAAAAAATCATAGTGGATGTCAATTTTATTTTGTGCATTTTATTAATCTATTGAGGCAATCATATGAGTTTTATCCATTATTTTTTAAATGTGGTAAATTAAATTCTTTTTAAAAAAGTATTTAGTACATTTTTGGGAGAGCACAAGCAGGGGAGGGGCAGAGAGAATCCAAAGTGGACTCTGTGCTGACAGCCTGACAGCAGCAAGCCTGATATGGGGCTCAAACTCACAAACTGCAAAATCATGACCTCAGCTGAAGTTGGACACTCAATGGACTAAGCCACCCAGGTGCCCCAAATTCTAATGTTGAATCATTCCTGATTCCCAATAGAAAGTATGTTTTTTTTTTTTTTTTTTTTTTTTTTTTTTTTATACATTGTTGGATTTGATTTGCTAATATGGGCTTTAGGCTCTTTGTTTCTATGTTCATGAAAGAGGTTAACTTCTAATTTTCTTTCATACATTGTACTTATTTGGATATATGGTCATGGTTATATTGCCTTACAAAGGGAATTGAAATTTAAAAAACAACAACAACAACAACCTAAGAGAGTTTGTGTCGTTTTGAATTTTCTATTCCTTGCGCATTTGAGAGAATATGCCTGTTTTCTACGTGAAACATTTTAAACTGCTGATTCCATTTCTAATCATTCAAGTGTTCTATTTATTTTTCAGGCAATTTTGGTATATTTCTGGTGAAAAATTTTCCCATTTCACCTAAGTTTTCAACTTTATTGGCATAACATTGCTCATATCTTATCTCCTTAGCATTTGTAGTTATAGTCTCTCTTGCACTAATAATATTACTTCTTTTTGCCCTGTTTCTTTTTCTTGATCAACATTCCAGAAATTTAAATATTTGGTTACATTTTCCCCGCAAGAACTAACTTCTAGCTTTGTTAAACAACTCCATTATATCTGTGTGATATTTTAAAATTTCTCTCATCTTTATTTTATCTTTCTTCCTACTTTCTTTGAGTATATTCAGTTTTTTCCTTTTTCTAATTAATCATCTCATTAATATTTAGCCTTCTTTCCTAATGTATTTAAAGCTTTAAATTTTCAAGTACCACATTAGCTCTATCCTACAAATCTTGCTATATTGTCTTTTTATAATTGTTGGCTTGAAAAATTTTCTAAATTCCATTACAAAATCTCTCTGTTCCATGAGTTATTTAGAAATATGTTTTTAGGAGTGACTGGGTAGCTCGGTTAAGCATCTGACTTCGGCTTAGTTCATGATCTTGTGGTCTGTGTGTTCGAGCCCCACATTGGGCTCTGTGCTGACAGCTCGGAGCCTGGAGCCTGCTTCGAATTCTGTGTCTTCCTCTCTCTCTGCCCCTCCCCTGTTCACTCTCTGTCTCTCTCTCTCTTAAAAATAAACATTAAAAAATTAAAAAAATATGTTTTAAATTTTTTGAATTAATTTCTAAAATTAACCTTTTGCTTAGTAAATTCTCACCTGATTGCATTGTAGCCTGGGGATGTAATCTCTATAATATCCATTCTTTGAAAATTATTGAGAGTAGCTTTGCATCTACTAATTTTAAGTTGTATTTGAGGAAAATGTGTGTGTTTCAGATGTTGAGTGAATAAAATACCCACTATATCACACTTGTGATATTGATAAGCTGAAGTGATGAAATGAGATCCCACCATAGGTCTAAAGAGAATAGAAGATGATTGTTTGCCATCCTAGTGACGCAGGGCTGGGAGCCCTGCTCCCTACCATCTGTCATCTTAGGACCCAAGTTCATGGGCACTGCTATGCTCAACATGTGCTGTCTAAGGCCATCCTCTCAGCAGCATCTACATTCCAGTAGGCCAGGAATGTATCTGTTTTCTTCACCTTTGTTCCTCCAGACAGTGCCCAGCATACAGTATACATTTACTAAGTATTTGTTAAATATATGAATTTGTTAAATATATGAACCAATGAATGAAGAAAAGATGCCCTCCTAGTTAACATACTAGCAAAATTTAATAAACATGTTTTTTTTCTTTTCAAACTGCTTAATTATTTTCAATTGGCGATACATTATTATGGCTTAAAATTTTAAAGGTACAAAATTATGTACAGCAATAATTTTCTCAGCTTCCCAGTTCCCCTTCCTGGTTTACAGCTTGTTTATATTCCCCAGAGGTATTTTATATATACAAAAGCATCCATGCGTATATATAGACTTGTTTCTAATGTATTTTTCAATTATAGTAACATGCATCATCCTTAACCTTATATATTCCATTATTTCTGAATTCACATTTCTGAGGATGTGTCAGTTTGTTTATGGGACATTAGGTGGCAGTATATTACCAGAAGATGGAGGCAGAGTGGAGGGTGAGAGTAGGAGTGGGTTGTGTGTGTGTTGGGGGATCTTTCCAAAAATTGAACAGCAGTTTCACATGGTTATCCTCTGCACAACAGGTCTCCTGAGCATGTGTGTCTGTGCATGTGTGTAGGTAAATGGCTACCCAATTTTAATAAATGAGGGCTTGGTTGAATTTTAAATCTATTATAAAAATTGAGTGTAAAATCTGACACAGGACTTTAGTTTGTTGAGAAAAACACAATTTTAGAGCCACTCCAGACTCCCCTACAAGCCTTCCAAGATCATGCATGTGCACATGTTTCCTCCCTCAAAATTGTTAGCCTCAAATGACTTAAACCCACACAGTACTTATAATCTGAGGTGTTAAAGTAACAATGAAAGCACCCTTACTTTCTCCATGCTTTAGATTTTCCCTTGCTTTAAAAAATTAATTGACTCCTTTTCCCACATGTGGTCCTTGCCTCAGGCCCACAGCTACGCTTCCCCTCTCTCCTGGTGACAATGCCTCCCCCATTTCTCCTACTCCCTTCTAGTGAAGTTCTAGGAAATGTAAGGATAGAAGTGTATACATTTCCTTTAATAAAACCCCTACTTTCATCAAAGATTGCATTCTATGCACATTATTGTATATACATTTTTCATTTAACAGTATACCCTGGAAGGGCATCTGGGTGGCACAGTCAGTTGAGAGTCCAACTCTTGATTTCAGCTCAGGTCATGATCCCAGGGTCATGGGACTGAGCCCTGCATGGGGCTCTGTGCTGAGCATGGAGCCTGCTTAAGATTCTCTCTCTCTTTCTATCTTTCTCCCTCTGTTTCTCTCCCTCACTCACACAAACACACACTCTCTCTCTAAAATAATTATAAATGATGATACACTATCTATCCTTGAACACATGCCATCTCTTGTCTTTTTACCTTTATAGGCAAGCCCAAACTCACCCCATAGAAAACACACAAAAGGTAATTTTAAACAAGGCCTTTTTGATCTTACTATGTATTCCTTTCATTTCTATCTTTATTCTATACACATTCCTTTCCCTCCTTTTAATTCCTATTATTCTTCTTGTCTCACCAATCAGTACCCTGCATCCTCTTGCTTTTTCCCTTAAGGTGACCTTCAGCCTCTCCCACTAGAACAGACACACTCTGAGGACCTGGACCTGGGACTCATCTGTTTGCATTCCCATGCTTGGCCCAGTGGCTGGCAAATTCAGATTAAAATCTGGATTTGTGTCTGCTGGGTAAACAAATTTGTATGCCAATATATTAGATCTTAGGATTGTTACAAATATGTAACACCCTCAAGGATCAAATATCTGTCTGCTAAACAGTTAAGCAACAAAACTATATATAATAGACTGTATGGAGCAGACTAATTGCTTAACCTAAATGCTATAATTAGTATTCTTACTAAGGTTCTTCCTAAGGCACTCTCCTACATAGCCAGTGCATTCACCAAAATTAGAAACTTAACACTAATGCAGTACTATCATGGAACCCACACAGACCAAGTTTCACTGGTTGTACCAAAAGTGTCTTTTGTAGCAAAAACACAACAGAACAAAAAATTCTTTCCTTTATCTTTCTTCCTTTGTGGTCCAGAATATAATTCTGGATCATGTACTGAATTTAGTTGTCTCTGCCAGTCTTTTTCAATCTAGAATAGACCCTCAGCCTTTCCTTGTATTTCATGACCTTGTCATTTTTGAAGAACATGCACCAGTTACTTTGTAGAATGTATCTCAGTTTGGGTTGGTCTGATGTGTCTTCATGATCCAATTCAGGTTATGTATTTTGGGCAGAAGTGATTTACCACAAAAGTGATGTGTTCTCAGCGCATCTCAGAGCCCTGATGGCTCATTATTGGTGATGTTAACTTTACTCACTTGGTTGAGATAGTATCTGCTAGGTTTCTTCACTTTGTTACATACACCCTTCAAATTAATTCCTCAGAAAATGATTATTATCTTCATTCTATAGATGAGCAAACTGAGGCACAATGATGTAGATACCTTGCCCAAAATCATACTATAAGCCAGGATCCCAACCCAGACATTCTGGCTCCAAAGCAAACACTTTTAGCTGCCAAACCAAAAGTAACTTGTTGGGGCTAGAAGACTTGATGTGCTTGGCCTGTGGAGAACCACTGGAGGGCAGAGAATATGACGATGGACAGAAAGGTGGAGTGGAATGGGCTAAGCTTCTTTATCAGCATGTCTGGCTTGGGGCTTGGTGCATTACTCTGGATAATTTTGTTAACGGTGGCCTGAGGATGGCTTGTGCTGACCTGGCTGTCCTCTGGAGTGTCAGAGCTGGACCGGTTTGGGATTACCACTCCAAATCCTCATTCTGAGGGTAAGTTCCTTGTAGTTGTTGGGAGGTCATGATGTTCCCCCAATCTTGATTTCTTGGCTATATCCATCACTTACATTGTAGAAGCATAGTGAAAGAGTTGTTATAATTGAGTCATGAACAAAAAGAGTTGATCTATATTTTGGAATGCCATGTGAACAAGAGCTACAGACCTGCTTCACAAATACATCCCTGTTTGTTAGTGTCCAAGCTCATCTAGGGCTAGAGACTCCCAGGTTTCAAGGCTTTATCTGAGCAGCCCTACTCCCGATCCTTTGTTCTTCCCTCCAATTCTTTTGACCTGTCTTCTCTCAAGCCCTTTATGACCCTTGAAAGGCTCTTAATTTTCTTTAATGTTTATTCATTTTTTAGAGAGACAGGGAGACCCAGAATCTGCAACAGGCTTCAGGCTCTGAGCTGTCAGCACAGAGCCTGATGTGGGACTCAAACCCATGAACCACAAGATCATGACCTGAGCCAAAGTTGGACACTTAACTGACTGAGCCACCCCGGTGCCCCAAACTCTTGAAAGGCTCTTGGTCATCACTGTCTTGATTCCCTATTGCTGACCCAACTGTGTCCTTATAACCTAGACTTCGCCATGCACTCCTTCTCCATACCTGGCAGAGCTCCAACTTTCATTCAGTCAAATTTCCTCTGCTCCACAGTAATATTTCCAGATTCTCAGTCTTAGTTTGGGTCCCTTTGGGAACCAAAGTCTAGAGCAGGAGGCAACTGGGGTATACATCAGCTTCTGTCAGTCATTTGCCAAGCTTTAATTTCTCTGCATATCTGGCCTGCTGTACATGCAGGCTCCGGAAGAGCCCTCAGGCACAGAGACCAGACAGGACATTTGGAGTTAACTATAGTTGATATCAGAAAGGTAGGATTTGGAGGCTATTTATGAGGGTACTGGAAACCTGGTTCTTAGTTAATATCTTAGGGCATTAGAGCAGAAAGGGAGTTCAGAGACAATCTAGTCTACTTTCTCCCCCTCCCCCAATGGAATCAGGGATAAACATTGTATCCTCTTATAAAGAGGAAACTCAGATGGAAAAATTTCCTGAATTTCCTCAAATTCCCTGAGCTTCACTCTTTTTTAATTTTATTTTTAAAATTTATTTTTATTCTTGAAAAATTTAAATTCCAGTGTAGATAACACACAACATTATATTAGTTTCAGGTATACAGTATAATGATTCAACGGTTCCACATATTACTCAGTGTTCCTCAAGTAAGTGTACTCTTAATTCCCTTTGCCTATTTCACCCATCACTCCACCCACCTCCCCTCCAGTAACCATCTGTTTGTTCTCTGTGGTTAAGAGTCTGATTTTGGGGTGCCTGGGTGGCTCAGTCAGTCAAGCATCTGACTTCAGATCAGGTCATGATCTCACAGTTCACGGGTTTGAGCCCTGCGTTGGGCTCTGTGCTGCTTCACATTCTGCTTCAGATTCTGTATCTCCCTCTCTCTGCCCTTCCCTGTTCACGCTCTCTAAAATAAATAAACGTTAAATTTTTTTTTTAAATATTAAAAACAGAGTGTTTTTTGGTTGGTCTCTATTTTTTTTCTTTTGTTCATTTGTTTTGTTTCTTAAATTCCACATATTAATTAAATCATATAGTATTTGTCTTACTCTGGCTTATTTTGCTTAGTATTATACTCTCTAGATCCATCTATATTGTTGCAAAAGGCAAGATTTCATTCTTTTCATGGTTGAATAATATTCCTGTGTGTGTGTGTGTGTGTGTGTGTGTGTGTGTGTACACATCACCTTTTCTTTATCCATCCCACTATTGATGGACAGTTGGGCTGCTTCTACAATTAGGTGTTATAAATAATGCTGCTACAAACATAAGGGTGCATGTATCTCTTTGAATTAATGTTTCTGTATTTTTGGGGGTAAATATCCAGTAGTGCAATTACTGGATCATAGGGTAGTTCTATTTTTAACTTTTTGAGGAATCTCCATACTGTTTTTCAGAGTAGGTGCACCAGTTTGCCTTCCCGCCTACAATGCACGAGGACTCCTTTCTTTCCATATCCTCACCAATACCCATTGTTTCTTGTGTTGTTGATTTTAGTCATTCTGACAGGTGTGAGGTGATACCTCATTGTAGTTTTGATATGTATTTCCCTGATGAGTGATGTTGAGCATTTTTTAAATGTGTCTTCTTGGTCATCTGTATGTCTTCTTTGGAGAAATCTCTGTTCATGTCTTCTGTCCACTTTTAAATTGGATTATTTGGGGTTTTTTTTTGGTGTGTTTATGTTGAGATGTATAAGTTTTTTATATATTTTGGATACTAACCTTTTCCTGAATATGCTATTTGCAAATATCTTCTCCCATTCAGTAGCTTGTCTTTTAGTTTTGTTGGTTGTTTCCTTTGCTGTGAAGAAGGCTTTTATTTTGATATAGTCTCAATAGTTTATTTTTGCTTTTGTTTCTCTTGTCTCAGGAGACCTATCTAGAAAAAAATTGCTATGTCCAATGTCAGAGAAATTACTGCCTATCACTCTTATCATATGTAAAATGAAGATTAAAAATAATATCTAACCATTGGGTAGCACAGAGTAAACAACAAATGTTAGGTGTTACTTTAGGAGAAAAAGGCTTGTTGTACTAGTTAGCTATTGCCACAGTGCTATATAACAAACCATCCTAAAACTCAGTGCACACAGTAGTAGCATTTCTGAAATGGTGGTGTAATGAGCACTGCAGACCCTTTCCCAAGCAAAACAAGCAAAACTGGTAAAACATATTTAAAAGTAATAGCCACTTTAAGTCTGAAAATTCTAAGGGCATACAGCATATGGAAAAACACTTATTCAAGAAATTCTACTAACTCTGGGTAAGAACAGTGAGTGTCTGTGGCACTGAGGCATGATCATGATCTGTCTCCTCTCCCTCCATGAAGCTCTATTTTAGGTGGGTATAATCAAGAAAATGGACTCCTCTCCTCAGTTCTCAATCTTGGGTTACACATTCACCCCAGGAGGGAAAGACTACTAACATTTCTCATCTCCCTCCAGCTCCGTGTTGCAGAAGTTCTATTTCAGATAAGAGTAGCCAAGAGGTCTGTGGCTACCCTCTTCCACCTAGGCGCACCCACACGTAGGGCACAGGTTATACTCCAGGTATGGCAGGCCAGGAATACTGGGTCCCGGTTGCCCTTGCCCCAGCTCATTCATAAGCTAGACTTTCCATTCCAGAAAAAGCAGGCTGAGAAAACCTCAGAAAGCTGGGGGGCTATATCCCTGCTCTAGTGTCATTCTAGTAAAGCAGGAGCATCATTCTAAGAGAAGGGCGGGGGGGATGATTGTCCCTACCTCCAGAAACAAGGCAGTGGTGCAGAGGTTCTGTGAGGAAGAGAGACAGGTCATAAGAATAACAAAGACTTTGTAGTTCTCCTCAAGAGGACTGACTTTACATGGAATAGAACATGGGGAAGTTCAAGCCTAATCATAGTCTCAAAAGCAATGGATCGAGCTCTGTACTCTTCACTGACACCGAAGACCCTGCTTCAGATCCTCTGTCTCCCTCTCTCTCTGCCCCCACCTCAAAAATAAATAAACATTAAAAAATTTTTAAAAAGCAGTGGAGATTTTGGTGGCTAGCAATTAAGAGGAGACTGGTAGCAACAAGGGAAATGGTGGGCCAGTTATGCTTTCAATAGAACCAGGGAAAGAGGTAGCTAGGAAGATTCCCACTGGAGTCAGAGCAAGCCTCAAACACTGATTCAAAACCTACTTTAATCCTTTAAAGGGGCCCCAAATTTGACTGGATCAGATTATAGAGCAATTTATGCCCCAGAATGTTGTCAGAAACAACAGAACAATCAGCTAGCAATTAGTGGAAGTTAAATCTGGGTACAATATCAGTAGAGACAGATGATCTAGAAACATAAAGGAAACATTTCTTTCCTCAGAGAAAGAGAAGTCAAAGCAAGTCCAACTAGGACCATTGTCATCCCTGGACAGAGGAAGGGTCAAAGTGACTGTGAAAGTGTCGAACATTGTGCTCTCTGAGGAGTGAAATAAAAGGTTGTTCATATGAGGGGAAAGAGACAGTGAAAACTTCCAGACAAATCAGTAAGCAAATATGTGATTATAGCCTTGGAATAAGTGTCCAGAATTGCTACAATATATTATCTAAAATGTCCAGTTTTCAATGAAAAAGAATGAGATATGCAAAGAAATAGGAAAGGGTGACCCATTCACAGGAAAAACGTAGTAGTAGTAGTAGTAGTAGTAGTAGAAATTATCCTTCAGGAAGCCAAGATGTTGGATTTACTAGACAAACACTTTAAACCAGCTATTGTTCAAATGAAAATATGTCTAAAGAATTAAAGGAAAGTAGGAGAACAATGTCTTGCCAAATAAAGAACATCAATAAAGAGATAGAAATTATTTTAAAAGAACCAGAGATTCTAGAGTTGGAAAAAGACAATTTCTGAAGTGAAAAATTACTAGAAAAGTTCAATAGCAGTTTTGAACTAATGTAATCAAGAATCGGCAAATTTGAAGATAGATCAATTGAGATGATCAGTCTGAGGATTGGAAAGAAAAAAAAATGGACAAATGAACAGAGTATAAGAGACCTGTGGGACACCATCAACCGTACAAACATACACATAATTAAATTCCTAGAAGGAAAGGAGGTAAAGGGGCACAAAGAAGATTTGAAGGAACAATAGTAATAAACTTCCCAAGTTTTATGGAAAACATTAATCTGCATATTTCAGAAGCTAAACTATTCCAAGTAGAATCAGTCAAAGAGATCTACACCAAGACACACCATAAACAAACTGCTGAAAGCCAAAAACAAAGAGAGAATCTTGAAAGCAGTGAGAGAGAAGTGATTCATTACCTAGGATGGATTCTCAATCAGAAACCATGGAGGCCAAAATGACACTGTCTTCCGAGTTTGAAAAGAAAAAAACCCCACAAAATTTATATTCAACAAAAATATCCTTCAAAATGAAAGAGAAATTAAGACATTTTCAGATAAAACCCAGGGAGTTTGTCACTAGTAGACCTGCCATACAAGAAATGCTAAAAAGAGTTTTTCAAGTTGAATATAAGGACACTAGACAATAATTTCAATCCACATGAAAAACCAAAGAATACTGAAAAGATAAATATATAGATTAAAATAAAAGACAGTATTCCGTATTTTTGTTTGTAAGCATTTTCCTTTCATATATGATTTAAAAGACAACTGTATAGGGGTGCCTGGGTGGCTCATTCAGGTAAGCTTCTGACTTGGGCTCACGTCATGATCTCACAGTTTGTGAGTTTGAGCCCTGCATCGGGCTCTGTATTGACAAGTCAGAGCCAGAGTCTGCTCTGGATTCTGTGTCTCCCTCTCTCTGCCCCTCCCCCACTGTCTCTCTCTCTCAAAAATAAATAAATATTAAAAAAACCACAACTGTATAAAGCGATCATTATAAAATTGTATTGATAAACTCCTTACATATAAAGATGTCATTTGTTTCACAATAATAGGACAAAAGAGGGAGCAGGGAACAGAGCTACACTGGAGCCAAGTCTTTGTGTATTACTGAAATTTATTAGCCTTAGTCAGAACTAGATTATTACAAAAATTTTGTTTATTTTTATTTATTCATTTTGAGATAGAGAGAGAGCAAGCAGAGGAGGGGACAGAGAGAGAAGGAGACAGAATCCCAAGCAGGCTCCATGCTATCAGTGCAGAGACCAATGCAGTGCTTGAGCTCATGAACGATGAGATCATGACATGAGCCAAAAGCAAGAGTCATACGCTTAACTGACTGAACCACCCAGGCACCCTGGGCCTAGATTATTTTAAGTTAATAAGTTCATTGTAATCCCCAGGGCAATCACTAAGAAATTATCCAAAAAAAAAAAAAAAAAAAAGAAGAAAGAAATAAACAGCAAGGGAATTAAAATGATATATTAGAAAATATTTAAATAGAGAAGGCAGTCATGGAGTAATAGAAGAACCAAAAAGATGTAAGAATGTAGAAAACAAATAGCAAAATGTAAGACATAAATTCTACCTTATCAGTAATTATTTGGAATGTAAATAGATTAAACATTCCAATAAAAAGGCAAGGATTGCTGGAATGGGCTAAAAATGATCCAACTGCTCTATAAGCCAACCAGGAAAAGAGTTCCTTTATAAGCTAATTTATTAATGCTCTCTCAAGATAAGGCAACATTACACAATTAATTACATAATGAGAAGGAGAGGTCTTTCTGGATCACAGACACATAAACACACACAGATTGCTTCAATTATAGCCCTTTTCCCCACTAAATGATCTTGCCACCTTTGTTGAAAATCATTTAACATATATATACAGACTTACTTCTGTGCTCTTTATTCTATTCTATTGGTTTGTTTGTCTTTATGGTAGTATAGCTGTGGATTTCATAGATACCCTTTAATAGTTTGAGAATGTTCCCTTCATTCCTAGTTTTTATCATGAAGCATGTTGGATTTTGGTCAAATGCTTTTGTGTCTGAGATAATCATGTGATTTTGTCCTTTTTTTTATTATTAATACAGTGTTTGACACTGACTGATTTTCATATAGCCAATCTTGCATTCCTTGAATGAATTACACTTGGTCATGCTACATAATCTTTTTTATGTGTTGGTGTCTTTGGTTTGCTGGTATTTTGTTGAGAGGTTTGCATTTATATTCATAAGAGAGATTGACCTATAGTATTCTTTTCTTGTTATGTCTTTGGTTTGGGTATCAGAGTAAAACGTGCTTTGTAAAATTAGTTGAAAAATGTTCCCTTCCATTATATTTTTGGGGGTGAAATTGCATTGTGGTTTTTTTGTTTTTGTTTCTTTAAATTTTGGGTTTAAGCCATCTGGGCCTGGGGTTCTCTTTATAGGAAGGTTTGTTTGTTTTGTTTGTTTGTTTGGGGTGGAGGTTTTTTTTTTTAAATATGAAATTTATTGTCAAATTGGTTTCCATACAACAACATATCAAAAATTCACAAGAGAATTTCAATAGCACATTTGAACAGGTAGACAGAAGAATTACTAAATGGAAGATGAGACAATTGAAATTATCCAAACCATAAGAGACTCTTAAAAACTGAGAATAAACTGAGGGTGTGGGTGGGAGGGGTGGGTGGGTGATGGGCATTGAGGAGGACACCTGTTGGGAGGAGCACTGGGTGTTGTATGGAAACAGTCACTTTCCTCTTGCTACTTTCAAGATTCTCTTTTTGTCTTTGTCTTTCAACAGTTTGACTATAAGATGCCTTGCTGTGGATTTCTGAGTTTATTGAGCTTGTTAAATGCGTAATGTCTTTTATAAGATTTGGGAAGTTTTCAGCTACTATTTCTGCAACTATTCTTTCTCTTCCTTTCTCTCTTTCCTCTCCTTCTGGGACTCTCATTATGCATATGTTGGTATGCCTGATTGTGTTCCACAGGTGACTTAGGCTCTGCTTATTTTCCTTCACTGCTTTTCCTTTCTACTCTTCAGCTCAGGTCATGATCTCGCTGTCTGTGGGTTTGAGCCCTGCGTCAGGCTCTGTGCTGACAGCTCAGAGCCTGGAGCCTACTTCAGATTCTGTCTCCCTCTCTCTACTCCTTCCCTGCTTGCACTCTGTCTCTGTCTCTATCTCTGTCTCTCTCTCAAATAAAAAAACATTAAAAAGTTTATAAAAAATAAAAACAAAGAAAACTGGATCTACACATGCCAAAAAAAAAATGAAGTTGGACCTTTACTTTACAACATATATAAAATGTAACTCAAAATAGATCGAAGACCACAATGTAAGAGCTAAAATAAAATTCTTAGAAGAAAACAGAAAAAAGCTCCATGACACTGGATAAGACAGTGATTTTTTGGATATGACACCAAAAGTACAGGCAAAGAAAGAAAAAATAAATTGACTACATCAAAATTAAAAACTCTTGTACACCAAAGACAGAGTGAAAAAAACCCACAGAATGGGAGAAAATATTTGCAAATCATATACTTGTTAAGGGACTAATATATAAAAATATCTACAACTTCACAACAACAAAAAACAACCTGATTTTAAAATGGGCAAAAGACTTGAGTGGACATTTCTCTAAAGGTATACAAATGAACAGTAAACACATGAAAAGATGCTCAACATCACTAATTATTAGGGGAATGCAAATCCAAACCACAATGTGATACCATTTTACATTCATTAGGATGGTTATTATTAGGAAAACAAAACAAAACAGAACAGAACAAATCTTTTTTTTCCCCTTTTTTATGAGAGAGAGAGTGGGGGTGGGAGAGTGGGAGGGGCAGAGGGAGAGGAAGAAAGAATATCCCTTGATCTCACAACTGTGAGATCATGACCTCAGCCAAAATCAAGAGTCAGGCAGTTAACTGATTGAGCTCCCCAGGCACCCTGAAAATAACAAGTCTTAACAAAATGTGGAGAAACTGGAACACTTCTGCACTGCTGGTGGGAATGTAAAATGATGTAGCTGTTACGAAGAGCAATATGGCAGTTATTCAAAAAATTAAAAATAGAATTACCATATAATCCAGCAATTCCAATTCTGGGTATATAACTAAAATAGTTGAAAGTAAAATATTTGTACACCCATGTTTATAGCCCCATTATTCACAGTAGCCAAAAGGTGGAAGCAACTAAAATTTCCATCAATGGATAAATGGATAAACAGAATGTAGTACACCCATAAAATGGAATATTACTCAACCTGAAAAAGGAATAAAATACTGACACATGCTACAACATGGATGGACCTTGAAGACATTATGCTAAATGAAATAAGCCACACACAAAAGGACATGATTCCACTTCCTCTAATACGAAATATCTACAGTAGTCACATTCACAGAGACAAAAATAAAATGGTGGCTACCAGGGACTGGAGGTGGGAGAGAATGAGAGTTAGAGATTAATGTGGACAAAGTTTCAGTGTAGGAAGATGAAAAAGTTCTGGAGATGGATGGTTGTGATGGTTGCAGAACAACGCTAATGGACTTAATGCCACAGAACAGTGAACTTAAAAATGGTTGTGTGATGCATTATATGTTATATGTATTTTATCACAATAAAAAAAAACACAGTTAACATCATATGCAGTGGTGGAAAACTAAATGTTTTTACCCAATATTAATAACAAGACAAGGGTACCAACTCTTGCAACTTCTATTCAACATTGCACTGGAGATTCTAGCTGGGGTAATTAGACAGGGAAAAGAAACAAAAGGAAACTTGGTTGGAAAAAAAGAATTAAAATTACCTCTATTTGCAGATGACATCATCTTATATATGGAAAATCCTAAGGAATACACTCATACACAAAAAAGCTTTTAGAACTAATAAATGAATTCAGCAAAGTGGCAGGATATAGGACTGATATAGTAAAACCAATCATCCTCAATGGGGAAAAACTGAGAGCTTTCCCCCTCAGATCAGGAATACAACAGGGATGCCCATTCTCACCAGTGTTGTTTAACATAGTGTTGGAAGTCCTAGCCTCGGCAATCAGACAACAAAAAGAAATAAAATGCACCCAAATTGGCAAATAAGAAGTCAAAGTTTCACTCTTTGCAGATGACATTATACTCTACATGTGAAACCCAAAAGACTTCACCAAAAAACTGCTAGAGCTGATACATGAATTCAGCAAAGTCACAGGATATAAAATCAATGTACAGAAATCAGTTGCATTTTTATACACCAATAATGAAGCAATAGAAAGAGAAATAGAAACTAATCCCATTCACAATTGCACCAAAAGCCATAAAATACCTAGGAATAAACCTAAACAAAGAGCTAAAAGATCAATATGCTGAAAACTATAGAAATCTGTGAAAGAAATGGAAGAAGACAGAAAGAAATGGAAAAACACTCCATGTTCATGGATTGGAAGAACAAACATTGTTAAAAATGTCAATACTACCCAAAGCAATCTACATGTTCAATGCAATCCCTATCAAAATAGCACCAGTATTCTTCACAGAGCTAGAACAATCCTAAAATTTGTATGGAACCACAAAAGTCCCTGAATAGCCAAAGTAATGTTGAAAAAGAAAACCAAAGCTGGAGTCATCACAATCCCAGACTTAAACCTGTATTACAAAGTTGTAATTATCAAGACAGTGTGGTATTGGCACAAAAAACAGACACATAGATCAATGGTATAGAACAGAGAACCCAAAACTGGACCCACAAATATATGGCCAGCAAATCCTCAATAAAGCAGGAAAGAGTATCCAGTGGAAAAAAAGTCTCTTCAGCAAATGGTGCTGGGAGGACTGGATAGCAGCATGCAAAAGAATGAAACTGGACCACTTTCTCACACCATACACAAAAATAAATTAATAATGGATGACATACCTAATGTGAGACAGGAAACCATCAAAATCCTAGAGGAGAACACAGGCAGCAACCTCTTTGACCTTGGCTGAAGTAACTTCTTACTTGACATGTCACCGAAGACAAGAGAAGCAAAAGCTAAAATGAACTATTGGGACCTCATCAAGATAAAAAGCTATAAACAATCAACAAAACTAAAAGACAACCAGTGAAATGGGAGAAGATATTTGTAAATGACATATCAGATAAAGGGTTAGTATCACAAGTCTACAAAGAACTTACCAAATGCAACACCCAAAAACAAATCATCCAGTGAAGAAACAGGCAAAAGACATGAACAGACATTTTTCCAAAGAAGACATCCAGATGGCAAGTGGACACATGAAGAGATGCTCAAAATTGTGTATCATCAGGGAAATACAAATCAAAACCACAATAGATACACCTCACACCAGTCAGAATAGCTAAAATTAACAACTCAGGAAACATCAGATGTTGACAAGGATGTGGAGAAAGGGGAACCCTATTGCACTGTTGGTGGGAATGCAAACTGGTGCAGCCGCTCTGGAAAATAGTGTGGAAGTTCTTCAAAAAATTAAAAATAGAATTACTCAAAGACCCAGCAATTTCACTACTAGGAATTTATCCAAAGAATACAGAAATCCTGATTTGAAGGGGCACATGCATCCCAATGTTTATAACAGTGCTATCAACAATAGCCAAAGTATGGGAAGAGCCCAAATGTCCATCAACTGATGAATGAATGAAGAAGATGCAGTATATATACACAATGGAATACTACTTGGTGATGAAACAGAATGAAATCTTGCCATTTTCAACAACATGAATAGAACTGGAGGGTATTATGCTAAGTGAAACAAGTCAATCAGAGAAAGACAGATATCACATGATTTCACTCATATGTGGAATTTGAGAAACTTAACAGATAATCTTAGGGGAAGAGAAGGAAAAATAAGGTAAAAACAGAGAGAGAGGCAAACCATGTAAGACTCTAAAGTGCAGAGAACACACTGAAGATTGATAGGGGTGAGATTAATAGTAAAAAGCTTAAGGAGGGCACTTGTTGGGATGAGTACTGGGTGTTATATGTAAGTGATGAATCACTGGATTCTACTGAAGCCAAGACTACATTTTTTTAAAACTAACTTCAGAATTAAAAACCAAAAAAAAAAAAATTGTATTTCTATACACTAGTCATGAACATTGAATGAAATCAAATTTAGGAAGCAATTCTATTTATAACAATATCAAAAGAATAAAATATTTAGAAAGAAATTTACAAAATGTGTATGACTTATACATTGAAAACTAGAAAATAATAATTGAAAGAAATTTTAGAAGACCTAAGTAAATGGAAAGACATGCTATGTTATGAATTAAAATATTTAATATTAAGATGGTAGGTCTTCTCAAATTGATCTACAGATAAATGCAATCTTTATAAAACCTTAATTACACTTTTTTGTAGAAATTTGGCAAGATAATATGAAAATTCATACAGAAATGAAAGAGACCTGGAATAGTCAGAAACCTTTGAAAAAGAAGAAAGAGGAGGACTCATAGTTTCCCAATTCAAAATTTATTAGAAAGCTATAGTCAACATTACTGTATAGTACTGGCACAAGAATAGATGTATAGTTCAGGTTAATAGAAATAGAATTTAGAGTCCAGAAATAAATCCTTACGTTTCTACTCAATTAACTTTGGACAAGGTTGTCAGGATAAGTCAGATGGGAGAAAACATATTCCTTTCAACATACAATGTTATATAATTTGGTATAGAAACAGTAAATTTGGATCCCTGTTTCACATCATATACAAAAATTAACTCCAAAAGGATCATAGGGATATTACTGAAAAGAGAGTATGGAATTCAAAAGGCCCATCTCCTCACTGAAAAAAAAAGCAAAAGAAAGGCGTGATCAATTTTTTTGAACCCCAGAAAATAGTCAAAGGTTTAGAGCAATGAAGAAAATGCTGAATCAAGAAAAAGATAGCTGAAGCACAGCATTTAAGCAAATGTCTGTGAAACTGTTAGCTGCACTTCAGCCATCACATGCCAAAAAAATAGTCTTTTGAGAAAATATTTTAGAAAAATCACTAAACGGACAATCACAACCCATAGCAAGCAAAAACAAACACTGAGGAGAGGGAAGAATCTGATTTAGATTTACCACATTATAATATAAAAATGTTCACTTTTCAATAAAAAATTATGAGACATGGAAAAAAAGCACAAGAAAGCATGGCCCATTCACACACACAAAAAAAATGAACAGAAACTGTCCCTGTGGAAGTACAGACATTGGAGTTATTAGACAAAGACTTTAAATCAACTGTCTTAAATAGGCTCAAAGAGCTCAAAGAAACTAGATAAGGAACTAAAGGAAACCAAGAAAGTGATGGCTCAACAAATAAAGAATAACAATAGAGAGAAATTAGCAAAGGAACGAAATAGGAATTTGGAGCTGAAAAGTACAACAACATATCAAAAATTCACAGGAGAATTTCAATAGCACATTTGAACAGGTAGAAGAATTACTAAATGGAAGATGAGACCATTGAAATTATCCATTCTGAAAAGTAGAAAGGAAAAGCAGTGAAGGAAAATAAGCAGAGCCTAAGTCACCTGTGGAACACAATCAGGCATACCAACATATGCATAATGAGAGTCCCAGAAGGAGAGGAAAGAGAGAAAGGGAGAGAAAGAATAGTTGCAGAAATAGTAGCTGAAAACTTCCCAAATCTTATAAAAGACACTACGCATTTAACAAGCTCAATAAACTCAGAAATCCACAGCAAGGCATCTTATAGTCAAACTGTTGAAAGACAAAGACAAAAAGAGAATCTTGAAAGTAGCAAGAGGAAAGTGACTGATTATATATGGCTCTTGCTATATAGATGGATTAAATATGACTGCTTAGGGCACCTGGGTGACACAGTTAAGTGTCCGACGCTTGATGTCAGCTTAAGTCATGATCTCAGGGTCACGAGATCAAGTTCTGCATTGGTCTCCCTCCTGGCTATGAAGCAGGCTTAAGATTCTCTCTCCCTCTCCCTCTGCACCTCCCCTCTCCCCTGCTCATGCTTTCTCTCTCTCTCTCTCTCTCTCTCTCTCTCTCTCTCAAAAACAGATCCCTATATATTGCCCTTATGTGGTTTACTTCTTCATGTAGTCTAGGACTGCTAGTTCAATGTCCAGTGGCACCAAACTTAAATCTTATACACTTACTATTTTATTTATTTATTTTATTTTTAAAAAATAGCTAAAAATACTTTTATTTTTTATTGAAGTATAGTTGACACACAGTGGCATTTTAGTTTCAGGTGCATATTCACAGTGCAAATTTACTTTTATTTATTTTATTTATTTATTTTTGTTTATTTATCTTTGAGAGAAAGAGAGAGAATGCATACATTAGCAGGGGATGGGCAGAGAGAGAGGGCGAGAGAGAGAGAGAGAGAGAGAGAGAGAGAATGAATCCCAAGCAGGCTCTGCACTGTCAGTGCAGTCAGATGCGGGCTCAATCTCACAAACCGTGAGATCATGACCTAAGCTGAAACCAAAAGTCAGATGCTTAACCAACTGAGACACCCAGGCGCCCCAGATTCACTTTTAAATGTAACCCCCAAAGCTACTTAAGTTGAGCCTTCCTGCTTTGCATACCCCATGAAATTGCACTCAAATGTGCTAACCAAAGATATGACAAACTCTTTGTCTATAAAAGACCCTAAGCTTCTGTTGCTCTTCAGAACTCCATGACCCAGAGACTCCATCTTGCTACTGAACAACATCACCTAAACATCATGTAAGCCCTCCCATTTCCCTCTCTTCTGGGAGTTCCCTTACCAGTTTCCTCCTTCTGGGAGGTACCTGTGCCACAGTCTTTGGAAGCTCTCCTGCTGTGAGGGACTTTCTTTCTCATTCAATTCTGTCCAAGCGTTGCCCAATAAAAATATTGGCATCTTGTGGGTCTGTCTTTTCCTTGATCAGCTCTGAATCCTATAGCTTACTATAGATCCTCAATAAGACTGACAGCTGATTTATCAATGGGATGATATCTTCAAAGTGCTTAAAAGAAGAAATCTGTCAAACAAGAACTCTATAGCCAGCAATACTGCCCTTCAAAAATAAAGGCATAATTAAAACATTCCCAGATAAATAAATAAAACCTGATGGAGTTTGTTGCTAGTACACCTACTCTACAAGAAATGCTTATAGGGAGGTCTTCAGCTGAAATGAAAGCACACTAAACAGTATCTCAAAACCACATGAAGAAATAAAGAATACTGGTAAAGATAGTCACATAGGTAAATATAAAAGCCAGTATTGTGTTTTTAGTTGGTAACCTTCCTTCCTTCCTTCCTTCCTTCCTCCCTCTCTTCTTTCTTTCTTTCTTCTTTCTTTCTTTAAATTTATTTACTTATTTTGAGATAGTGTGTGAGTGAGGGAGGGGCAGAGAGAGAGGGGAGAGAGAGAATCCCAAGCAGGCTCCACTCCTTCAGCACAGAGCTGGACATGGGGCTTGATCTCACAAACTGTGAAATCATGACCTGAGCTGAAATCAAGAATTGGACGCTTAACCCACTGAACCACCCAGGCACCCAGTAACTTTTTTGTCTATATTATTTTAAAGACAAATGCATAAAACAATAATTATAAATCCAAGTTAACAGACACACAATGTATAAAGATGTAATTTATGACACTAACAACATGAAGGAGAAAAGAAGGAACTACATAGGAACAGAGTTTTGGGATACTATTGAAGCTAAGTTGTTATTAGTTCCGTCTAAACTAGTTCCATATAATTTAAGATGCGAGTTGTAATTCCCAAGGTAACCATGAAGAAAATAATATACAGAAAAAAAATCAGAAAGGCATAAAAATAGTGCACTATAAAAAAATCAAACACAGAGTTAGTAATGTAAGAATTGATGAATAAAATAGATAAAAGACATAAAGAAAAATAAAAAAATTGCAAAAGTAAATCATTATCTGTAATTACTTTAAATGTGAATGACATTAAACTCATTTAAAATGCAGAGATTAGAATGCACACACACAAAAAAAAGTGCCCCAACTATAAGTTGTCCACAAGAGTCTCCTGTTGTATTCAAAGACACAAAAAGGTTGCAAGTGAGAGAAAAGATAATGATATTTTATGTGAATAATAATCAAAAGAGAGTTGAAGTGGCTATACTAATCTCAGGCAAAATAAGCCTTAAGTAAAAAGTTATTATAAAGACAAAGAAGAATATAATATATTGATAATAGGGTTAATCTGTCACATAGATACAACATTTACACATATACACACCTACTGAGTCTCATGATATTAAACACTGACATAATTAAAGAGAGAAATAGATAATTCTACAATAATAGTGGGAGACTTCAATTCCACATTGTCAAATGAGTGGAACAACTAGACAGAAGAGCAATAAGTAAATAGAGGACTTGAACAACATCATAAATCAATTAGATCTAACAGATATGTACAGTACACTCCATCCAACAACAGCAGAATACACATTCTTGTCAAGTGCACAAGTCGTGGTCTACGTATTAGGCCATAAAACAAGTCTCAATAAATTTAAAAAGACTGAAATCATACAAAGTGTCTTCTATGACCACAATGGAATGAAACTAGAATTCAATAACAGAAGGAACTGGAAAATTCATGAATATGAGGAAATCAAATGAAACACTTAACCAGAAGGAAAATTTGAAAATATTTTGACATGAATGAAAACAGAACACAACATACCAAAATTCATGGGATACAACAAAAGCAGTGCTCAGAAGGAAATTTATAGGTGTAATGCCTATATTAAAAAAAGAAGAAGAAAAACATATAACTGATATCATAACTTTACAATAGGAGCTAGAAAAAAAGGACAAACTAAACACAAAGCTAGAAGAAGGAAAGAGATTATAAAGATTAGAGTGGAGATGAACAAAATGGAGGATAGGAAAACAATAGAAAATCAACAAAACCAAAATGTGAGTCTAGGAACATCAACAAATTGACAATCATTTAACTATACTACTGAGAGAAAACTTAAATTATTAAAATCAGAAATGAAAATGAGGATATTACTACTGACCTACAGAAATAAAAAATAACAATAAAACATTGTAAACACTTATATGCCAACAAATTAGATTATCTAGTTGAATAGACAAATTCCTAGAAACATACCAACTACCAAAACTGATTCAAGAAGAAATAGAAAATCTGCCCAGAATATAAAAAGAAAGAGATTGAATCAGGAAAAAAAAGGCTTCCAACAAAGAAAAGCCAAAGAGTGGATGGCTTCCCTAGTGAATTAGACAAAACATTTAAAGAAAATTAACTTCAATCCTTTTCAAACTCTTTCAAAAAAACAGATAAGAGATATTTTTCTAACTCATTCTGTCAGGCCATAATTACCTGAATACCAAAGTCAGACGAAGACATCAGAAGAAAACAAAACTGCAGGTAATATTCCTTATGGATATGTGTATTAGTATGCTTGGGCTGACATAACACATTACCACAGTCTGGGTGACTTAAACAAGAGAATTTTCTTTCCCATGGTTCTAGAGGCTGGAAGTCTCAGATGAAGGTGCCAGAGTTTGGCTTCTGAAGGGTGCTCTCTTTCTGGCTTGCAAATGGTTGCTTTCTCACTGCAGTCCTCACATGGCCTTTCCACGGAATGGAGAGACATAGATGGATAGATACATAGATGGATGGATAGATAGATAGATAATAGGTAAATAGATGAAGAAATTAAAGAGATATCTTCCTCTTCTTTTGAGGTCACCAGTCCTATCAGATTAGGGCCCCACCTATGACTTCATTTAACCTTAATAACCTTCAGAAATGCTATCTCCAAATATCATCACATTGGGGGTTAGGACATCAACATATGAGTGTTAGCAGGGAATCCAATCTATAGCAATATATGAAAAAATCCTCAGCAAAATACTAGCACACCTAATTAACAGTACAATTCAAAAGGATTATACATTATGACCAAGTGGGATTTATCCTAGGAATGCAATATATGAAAACAAATTAGTGTAATACACCATATTAATACAATGGAGAAAACCCCACATGATCACCTGCATTGATGCAGAAAAAGCATTTGACAAAATTCAACTCCCTTTCATAATAAAAACAATCAACAAACGAGGAATAGAAAGTAACTTACTCAATATAGTAAAGGGTGATAGTGAAAAAGCCCACAGCTAATATCATACCCAAAGCAAAAGGCTGAAAGCTTTCCTTATAACATTAAGAAGAAAATATTGATACCAGTTTCACCACTTCCATTCAAACACTACTGGTCTTTCTATCCAGAAACTTAGACAAGAAAAAGAAATTAAAAGGCATTTAAAATGGAAAGGAAAAAGTTAAATTAACACCATTTGCTCATGGCATGATCTTATACATAGAAAACACTGAGGGATCCATAAAACCTTACTAGCAGGTAACAAATAAGTTCAGTAAATTTGCAGGGTACAAGACACTGGCCACAATTAGTTGTATACCACAATATACCACAATTAGCTGTATTTATAGACACTAGCAATGAACAGTGTAAGATGGAAAGTAAGAAAAAAATTTTACTGGGGTGTCTGGGTGGCTCAGTCCACCCAGTCCACTAAGCACCTGACTTTGGCTCAGGTCAAGATCTCATGGTTCATGAGTTCAAGCCCTGCATCAGGCTCTGTGCTGACAGTGAGGAACCTGCTTGGGATTCTCCCTCCCTCGCTGCCCCTCCCCCCTCTCAAAATAAATAAATAAACTTAAAAAAAGAAAAAATTTACTTACAACAACATCAAAAATAATAAAATACCTAGGTATATATTTAACCAAGGAGGCATGAGAAAACCACAAAACATCGCTGAAAGAAGTTAAAGATCTAAATAAATGAGAAGCCATCTTGTGTATTGGAAGTTTTTTTTTTTTTTAATTTTAATTCCAGTATAGTTAACATTCAGTGTTCTATTAGTTTCAGGTGTACAATATAGTGATTCAACAATTCCATATATCACCTGGTGCTCATCAGGACAGGTGCACTCCTTAATCCCCCCTCACCTATTTAACCCATTCCTCCACCCACCTCCTCTCATGACCATCAGTTTGTTCTCTATAGTTAAGAGTTTGTTATTGACTTGTCTCTCTCTCTTTTTTCCCTTTGATCATTTGTTTTGTTTATTAAATTCCACATATAAGTGAAATCATATAGTATTTGTCTTTCTCTGACTGGTTTATTGTACTTAGCATAATACTCTCTAGCTCCATCTATTCCTTTGCAAATGGTAAGATTTAATTCTTTTTATGGCTGAATAATATTCCACCATATATATATGTATATATACATATATATATGTGCACACACACATATGTGTATGTGTATATACACATACATATGCTACATCTTCTTCATCCATTTTCTATCAGTGTACACTTGGGCTGCTTCCATAGTTTGGCTATTGTAAATAATGCTGCTATAAACACAGGGGTGCATGTATCCCTTAAGATTAGTGGTTTTGTATTTTTTGAGTATTGTGGACGGGAAAATTTAATATTGTTAAGATGGCAATACTCTTCAAAGTGATCCAAAGACTCAGTGTAATCCCTATCAAACACAAGAGCCTTTTTTTTTTCCTTGCAGAAATAAAAAAGCTGATCCTAAAAGTCATCTATTATAGTAAAGGATCCAAAACAGCCAAAACAATCTTGAAAAAAAGAATGAAATTGGAAGACTCACATATTCCACTTTCAAAGCTACAGTAATCAAAACAGTGTGATACTGACATAGGATAGGTATATAGACCATGGAATAGAACTGAGGATCCAATAATTAACCCATGCATCTATGGCTAATTGATTTATGGCAAGGGTTCCAAGAACATTTACTGGGAAAGAAAAGTCTCTTCAACAAATGGTGTTGGACAACTGGATATCCACATGGAAAAAAAAAGTGAAGTTGGCCCCTTACTTCATACCATATATAAAAATTAACTCAAAATGGATCAAAGACCTAAATGTAAGAGATAAAACTATACAAAACTTAGAAGACATAGGTTTAAATCTTCAAAACTTTGAACTTGGCAATGGATTCTTTTTTTTTTTGTTTTCATTTTTTTTTTAATTTACATCCATGTTAGTTAACATATACTGTAATGATTTCAGGAATAGAATTTAGTGATTCATCACTTACATATAACACCCAGTGCTCATCCTAACAAGTGTCTTCGTTAATGCCCCTTGCCTATTTAGCCCATCTCTCCATCCCAAACCCCTCCAGCAACTCTCAGTTTGTTCTCTGTATTTAAGAGTCTCTTATGGTTTGTCTCCCTCACTGTTTTTATATTATTTTTGCTCCCTTTCCTTTATGTTCACCTGTTTTGTATCTTAAATTCCACATATGAATGAAGTCATATGACATTTGTCTTTCTCTGACTCATTTTGCTTAGCATAATGCACTCTAGTTCCATCCATGTTGTTGCAAATGGCAAAATTTCATACTTTTTGAATGCTGAGTAATATTCCATTGTATATATATACATCTTCTTTATCTCTTCATCAGTCAATGGACATTTGGGCTCTTTCCGTACTTTGGCTATTGTTCATAGCACTGCTATAAACATTGGGGTGCAAATGCCCCTTTGAAACAGCATTCCTGTATCCTTTGGATAAATACTTAGTACTGCTATTGCTGGGTCATAGGGTAGTTCTATTTTTATTAAAAAATTCTTTTTAATGTTTATTATTTTTGAGAGAGAGAGAGAGGGAGAGAGAGAGAGACAGAGTGTGAGTGGGGGAAGGGCAGAGAAAGAGAGAGAGACACAGAATCTGAAGCACACTCTAGGCTCCCAGCTAGGCTCTAGCTGTCAGCACAGAGCCTGATGTGGGGCTAGAACCCACAAACTGTGAGATCATACCTGAGCTGAAGTCGGACACTTAACTGACTGAGCCACCCAGGTGCCCCTATTTTTAATTTTTTGAGGAACCTCCACTCCACAGTGGCTGCATCAGTTTCCATTCCTACCAACAGTGCAAAAGGGTTCCTCTTTCTCTGCATCCTCACCAACATCCGTTGTTGCCTGAATTGTTAACTTTAGCCATTCTGACAGATGTGAGGTGGTATCTCATTGTGGTTTTGATTTGCATTTCCTTGATGATGACGTTGAGCATTTTTTTCATGTGTCTCTTAGCCATCTGGATGTCTTCTTTGGAAAAGTGTCTATTCATGCCTTTTTGGCAATGGATTCTTAAATATAACATTAAAAGCACAGGCAATGAAAAAAATAGATACATTACATATCATAAACATTTTAACGTGCATTAAAAACCACAAGAAAGGGAAAAGAAAACACACAAAATGAGAGAAAATATTTGTAAATCATATACCTGTATAGGATCTAGTATTCATAATATATGAATAACTCTTACAACTTAAACACCCCAATGATAAAATCATTCAAGAATTTGAATGCATTTCTCCAAAGAAGATGGATAATGATATGAATGGTCACTAAGTATATGAAAAGATGCTCAACATCTTTTCCCCAGACATTGAGGAAATGCAAATCAAAATTATATGAGGTACCCTTTCATTTCCACTAGGATGGCTAGTGGAGAAAGGATGTGGAGACACCACTACAAGCATGAAACCTACAGATATCACAATGACTCTAAGCCCATACCTTTCAATAATAACACTGAATGTAAATGAACTAAATGCTCCAACCAAAAGACATAGGGTATCAGAATGGATAAAAAAAACAAGACCCATCTCTTTGCAGTCTACAAGAGACTCATTTTAGACCTGAGGACACCTTCAGATTGAAAATGAGGGGATGGAGAACTATCTATCATGCTACTGGAAGTCAAAAGAAAGCTAGAGTAGCCACACTTCTACCAGACAAACTAGACTTTAAATTAAAGGCTGTAACAAGGGATGAAGAAAGGCATTATATAATAATTACAGGATCTATCCATCAGGAAGAGCTAACAATGCCTATGCACCAAATTCAGGAGCACCAAAATATATGGAACAATCACAAACATAAACAATCTTATTGATAAGAATGTGGTAATTGCGGGGGACTTTAATACTCCACTTACAACTATGGAAAGATCATCTAGACAGAGAATCAGTAAAGAAACAATGACCCTGAATGATTCATTGGACAAAATGGACTTGACAGATACATTTAGAACTCTACATCCCAAAGCAGCAGAATATACTTTCTTCTCAAGTGCACATGGAATGTTCTCCAAGATAGATTACATACTGGGTCACAAAACAGCCCTTAATAAGTATAAAATAATTGATACCATACCATGCACACTTTCAGATCACAATTCTATAAAACTTGAAATGAACCACAGGAAAAAGCCTGGAAAACCTCCAAAAGTATGAAGGTTAAAAAACATCCTACTAAAGAATGAATGGGTCAACCAGGCAATTAGAGAAGAAATTTAAAAAATATATGGAAACAAGTGAAAATGAGAATACAACAATCCACATGTTTTGGGATGCAGCAAAGGCAGTCCTGAGAGGAAAATACATTTTAATCCAGGCCTATCTCAAGAAGCAAGAAAAATCCCAAATACAAAATCTAACAGCACACCTAAAGGAACTAGAAGCAGAACAGCAAAGACACCCTAAACCCAGCAGAAGAAGTGAAATAATAAAGATCAGAGCAGAAATAAACAACATAGAATCCAAAAAGAACAGTAGAACAGATCAAAGAAACCAAGAGTTGGTTTTTTGAAAAAAATAAACAAAATTGATAAACCTCTAGCCAGGCTTCTCAAAAAGAAGAGAGGACCCAAATAGATAAAATCACAAATGAAAATGGAATTATTACAACCAATCCCTCAGAAATACAAGCAATTATCAGGGAATACTATGAAAAATTATATGCCAACAAACTGGAAAACCTGGAGGAATGGACAAATTCCTAAACACCCACACACTACCAAAACCCAGATGGGAAGAAAAAGAAAATTTGAACAGACTCTAACTGGTGAAGAAATTGAATCAGTTATCAAAAATATCCCAATAAATGACAGTCCAGGACCAGATGGCTTCCCTGGGGAATTCTACCAGACATTTCAAGCAGAGTTAATACCTATATTTCTCAAGCTGTTCCAAAAAATAGAAAGGGAGGGAAAACTTCCAGACTCATTCTATGAAGCCAGCTTTACTTTGATTCCCAAACCAGACAGAGACCCAGCAAAAAAAGAGAACTACAGGCCAATATCCCTGATGAATATGGATGAAATAATTCTCAACAAGATACTAGCATATCGAATTCAACAGCATATAAAAAAATTATTCACCATGATCAAGTGGGACTTATTCCTGGGCTGCAGGGCTGGTTCAGTATTCACAAATCTATCAATGTGATACATCACATTACTAAAATAAAAGATAAGAACCATATGATCTTGTCAATCAATGCAGAAAAAGCATTTGACAAAATTCAGCTTCCTTTCTTAATAAAAACCCTCGAGAAAGTCGGGATAGGAAAAACATACTTAAACATCAGAAAAGCCATTTATGAAAAGCCCCACAGCTAATATCATCCTCAATGGGAAAAAACTAAGAGTCTTCCCCCTGAGATCAGGAACACAACAGGGATGTCCACTCTCACCGTTGTTGTTTAACACAGTGTTGGAAGTCCTAGCAACAGTAATCAGACAACAAAATGAAATCAAAGGCACCAAAATTGGCAAAGATGAAGTCAAGCTTTCACTTTTTGCAGATGACGTGATACTCTACATGGAAAACCCGGTAGACTCCACCAGAAGTCTGCTAGAACAAATACATGAATTCAGCAAAGTCGCAGGATACAAAATTAATGTACAGAAATCAGTTGCATTTTTATACACCAATAATGAAGCAACAGAAAGAGAAATAAAGAAACCGATCCCATTCACAATTGCACCAAGAATCATAAAATACCTAGGAATAAACCTAACCAAAGATGTAAAAAATCTAAGCTTATGAAGGAAATTGAAGAAGACACAAAGAAATGGAAAAACAGTCTGTGCTCATGGATTGGAAGAAAAAAATATTGTTAAAATGTCAATACTACCCAAAGCAATCTACACATTCAATGCAATCCCAATCAAAATTACACCAGCATTCTTCTTGAAGCTAGAACAAGCAATACTAAAATTTGTATGGAATCACAAAAGACCCTGAATAGCCAAAGTAATATTTAAAAAGAAAACCAAAGTGGGAGACATCGCAATCCCAGACTTTAACCTCTACTACAAGTTGCAATCATCAAGACAGTATGGTATTGACACAAAAATAAACACATAGACCAATGGAATAGAATAGAGACTCCAGAATTGGACCCACAAAAGTATGGCCAACTAATCTTTGACAAAGCAGGAAAGAATATCCAATGGAATAAAGACAGTCTCTTTAACAAATGGTGCTGGGAAAACTAGACAACAACATGCAGAAGAATTAAACTAGACCACTTTCTTACACCATTCACAAAAACAAACTCAAAATGGATAAAGGACCTGAATGTAAGACAGGAAACCATCTAAACCCTAGAGGATAAAGCAGGAAAAAACCTCTCTGACCTCAACCGCAGCAATTTCTTACTTGACACATCTCCAAAGAAAAGGGAATTAAAAGCAAAATGAACTATTGGGACCTCATCAAGATAAAGCGCTTCTGTACTGCAAAGGAAACAATCAACAAAACTAAAAGGCAACCAACCGAATGGGAAAAGATATTTGCAAATGGCATGTCGGATAAAAGGCTAGTATCCAAAATCTATAAAGAGCTCACCAAACTCCACACCCGAAAAACAAATAATCCAGTGAAGAAATGGGCAGAAGACATGAGTAGACACTTTTCTAAAGAAGACATCCAGATGGCCAACAGGCACATGAAAAGATGCTCAATGTCACTCCTCATCAGGGAAATACAAATCAAAACCACAATGAGATACCACCTCACGCTGATCAGAGTGGCTAAAATGAACAACTCAGGAGACTATAGATGCTGGTGAGGATGTGGAGACACAGGAACCGTCTTGCGCTGTTGGTGAGAATGCAAACTGGTGCAGCTGCTCTGGAAAACAGTGTGGAGATTCCTCAAAAAATTAAAACTAGGTCTACCCTATAACCCAGCAATAGCACTGCTTGGAATTTACACAAGGGATATAGCAGTGCTGATGCATGGGAGCACTTGTACCCCAATGTTTATAGCAGCACTTTCAACAATAGCCAAATTATGGAATGAGCCTAAATGTCCATCAACTGAGGAATGGATAAAGAAGATGTGGTTTATATATACAATGGAATACTATCTGGCAATGAAAAAGAATGAAACCTGGCCATTTGCAGCAATGTGGATAGAACTGGAGAGTATTATGCTAAGTGAAATAAGTCAGGCAGAGAAAGACAGATACCATATGTTTTCACTCATATGTGGATCCTGAGAAACTTAACAGAAGACCATGGGGGAGGTGTAGGGGGAAAAAGTTACAGAGAGGGAAGGAGGCAAACTATAAGCAACCCTTAAATACTGAAAACAAACTGAGGGGTTTGGGGTTTGGGGGAGAGGGGAAAGTGGGTGATGGGCATGGAGGAGGGTCCCTGTTGTGATGAGCACTGGGTGTTGTATGGAAACCAATTTGACAATAAATTATATAAAAAAGTAACAAAAAAAACACTGAACTGTACACTATTAATAGGGAGGACTCTAAGGTTTATGAGTTATATCTTAATAAAGCTCTTACAAGAATAGCAAGTATTTTCTCTGCACTATGGAGCAATGATTAAAATTAGGAAGTTAACACATTAATTTAATACTATTATATAATTTATATATCTTAATTAATTTGCCATTCATTCCATTAATTCCCCTTATAGCAAAAGAAAGTCTTTGATCATGTGTTGCTATCAGTTGTCATGTCTCATCTCCTTTAATCTGGAACAATTTCTCAGCTTCCCATCCTCCCCCCATACTTTTACCATTTTTAAGAGTGGATTATTTTGTAAAATGCTTCTCACTTTGCTTTTTTTGATATATCCTTATGATTACTTTCAGATTATGCATTTTTGTTAAGAATACCACAGAAGTAGTTTGTGCCTTTTCTTTTCTGTGTATCCTATCAGAAAACACCTGGTGTCGATTGTCCAGTTACTGGTGATGTAAAGTGGTGTCTGCCTGGTTCTTCCACTGTCAAGTTATCATATTTACTTGTGAAATTAATATATATTTTGTGGGGGAAATACATTGAGACTATGTAAATATCCTCAAAGTTCCACCTGATGATTTAGTATTCACTGATGATTTTTGCCTGACAAAATTGGGACTCACATCAATTCCTATTTTTGTTTTTGGGGGTTGTATTTTGATTCAAAGGGTTCAAAGAGCTTTGTGTTTTCTAAAATATGTACAGTCAAGCATTGGCCTGCCTGTTTTGAAGTGGTCCATAAAACTAGCCAAACCAGTCAAGCTTAATTTTCCCTATTTGCAGAGAAGACAATGATGTCCTGTGCATCATTTAGCTGGTCTTAAAACCAGCTAAGTTTTTGGAGTTTGCACTCTGCCTTTTTATACTTGGAGGGGTACGTTGATGATTTGGTGATTGTTTTAAAGGATGCTAAGGTAGTTCTTTGTACTTTACAGAAGTTGAGAGGGTCCTGGACCACTTTTATTTATTGATATTCTAGGAATAGTAAAATATAAGTAGCAAAAGTGGGTTGAGACTCTGGTAGAAACAAGTCAACAGGTACTGCCAATGGGGTGGAGGTGAGGATGAGCTGGGAATGGGATGGGATTGCCTGGAAAGGGGCCAGAGAACTTTTTAAGGTAATGGTATGTGATATTATGTATGTTTTACCTAAAAATCCCCACCAACACATACTGAGCTCTGGTTAATGATGCACATGCTGAGGTATCTAGGGGAAGGGCACTGATGTCGGCAACTTAACTTAGATGCCAATTTCAATGGGTGGATAGGTGGACAGAGAGATAGATTTGTGATGAGGCAGGTCTAACAAAATTTTAACAATTGTCAACTGTATGTGGTGGCTGAATGAAAGTTCACTTTCAACATTTCTGAATATTTGAAAATTTTTATAATAAAGTGTTGGAGGAAAATGAGTTACCAAAAGGCTATGTATATTTCAGTTGTTTGCATTTACCAAGTAAATGCCTTTAATGCACCAAAATACAGTGCAAGGAAGTTGTGCTATTTACGAGATAATTTGGATTCGTTAAAATATTAATTTACAGTGTCAAAGGTATGATCTCATAATGAGACACAAGTTGAAAGTTGTATGAAAGACTTTTTAATTTTAAATTCTGACAATATAAGTTGGAATTATAATCTGATTTGAACACACTTCTCTTCAAACTTTGGTGATCTATCCGAAGTCTGAATTTGTTGAAGTGATATGGCCCTTGTTACTCCCCACTACCCCTCACACCTTGTCTGATGGTGATAGTTCATCACAGGGAGACTTGCCACCACATTTTACAGAGGAAAAGCAAAAACATGGCACACTGAACACACTGGATCTCTGAGTTGCTCAATCCCTCACCCCCAACCTCTATAGTGCCTGAAAATAACAAAGCTTTAACATTTACCAAGCAGGAGGTGACAGGTTCTCCCCACTCTTTCTATTCATGGTTTCAATTAATAATTAGTCGCCTGTAAAATGAGCCAATCTGTTTCATGGAGGGGAACAACCTTGAGCCAAGGCGATTAGCATCTTGGTTCTGGCTGCCCTGGGAATTTAAGTTAGTCACACGGCCCATTTAACGTCTCCAAATATTGTTGTCTCCTGAAGAGGGAAGTCATGATTGTTAAATGAAGGAAGGCCCTGGGGACCCATATGCTGAGGATGCCCTGTGCAGTGGGTTGGCTGGGGCACAGGGCCAGCGGCTTTTGTCCAGCCCACATGCCCGCTCTATTCTTCTCCTAGGACTCAGCAGCTGGCTCCAGGCAGCAAGGACCATAACCACCAGCTGAGGGAGTGGCGGCTGCCCCCAAATACTTGCACACTTGAGCGGCTCTTTTGTCTGCTGAGAAGACATTCCAACTGTCTGTTACCAGTTGGCCTTTGCACAAAGAGGGTGGCGGTAGAGCAGGGCAGTCTGTCTGCACAGAATATTGTTGAGGGGAGGCCAACCTGCAAACAGGCAGCTGTGAGTTGTCTCCTGCGTGGATGTGTACATGGAATGGCTGCAGTGCCCAGGACGGACTGAGGCCAGGGGGTGGGCTCAAGGAGCAGGATTAACCAGACAATTTAATTAGTGAGATTTGAGGAATCTTACAATTAAGATATTGGGGCTCCAGGGGGAATGTGAGGAATAATCTAGACCTTTTCTATTCTTTTCCAGGAACCACAAATCTGGCGAGATGGAATCTTCTTTTAAAAGAAGTTGCAAGGCGTCCTGTGTTTAACAACTGTTGCTGGAAGAAAATTCTTTGAATCGTGCCGATTCAAAAATCTGCTCTCCTTTTTCAAATGTCCGTCAATAACAGATGGCTTTTCATCTAAGAGGAGACGTGAAAAATGATCACTAATGATGGCAACAATAGCATGCATTATAGAGGCCTCTGAGAGGCATGTACCTCTGAGTGTTTATACTTCTCTCACTGCATCCCCCACAGCAGCCCTCTTGCCACATTTCAGAGGCAAGAGAATTGGGGCTTTAAAAGGACTAAGTCCTAGAGCACTGACATAGGAACTGAGACCAGGCTGGCTTGCTCCCACACCTGTGCTGCACACCCTCCTCTCCGCCTCCCCAGTGGCAGCTCTTCTCCTTTCTCTGCCAGCTTTGGCTTCTCACCTGTTTGTTCCCCAGGACAGGTTGCAGAGCTGCAGCTCAAGCACCGCCTTCGAGCCTCTTTGGGGACAGCGTCCAGGCCATGGGAGAGCTGGGAAGCATGCTGTTGACTTTGGGCATTGCTTTAGTCCACCCATGCTACCTGCATCTGATGTACAGGGTGCCATGAACAAAGAGCTGGTGGATGGAGGGAAGAGCTCTCCAAAAGTCTGCATACCCTTGCTGGGGATGAGATCAGAAAACAATTTGGAGACCTGGGCAGAGATGGTGGAGGGCCTTAGGAGTATATTGTCAAAAAGGGTGAGATGAAATGGAGAGGTTGTGATAGGGGAGCTGGGAAGAAATGGTGTAGATCAGAACTCAGGAGACAAGGCAGAGGCAGAGGCAGACACCCAAGAGAGCAGGTCATCAGGGGCCTCTGCTTGGGCAGAGAGATGGGGCTGCAAGATAGACATGAGGATGGGTGGAGGTGCTGGCTGTGTTCCCAAAGGAGTGTCTTGACACCTGTCTGGACACCCAGGGCCTCTTGGTGCACCACTCGTGACACTGTGAAATAGTCCCACCCCGGCCAGTTGTAAGGGGAACCTGGATATGGCAATTAGGGCTCAAAGCCCACTCTGGTGGGCTTCAGCATCCTCGACGAGCACACTAGCTAGGGCGACATCAGGCTAGGATGCATGGTGGCTGTTCTCAAGGTGGGGGATCACAGAATGGCCTCTGTTAGCCTTTATATAACAATAATAGCATCCTTAGCCCTTTCACAAATACACAATTTGTGAGGCCACTTGACCAAAAGCAGAATTACCCATCACTGCAACAGCTATACCACTTCTGTCCCAGGGTATGCCAAGCCCCTTTACCACCCCACACTGAGATGCTCTTGGTCCCTGGAAGGGGGTTAAGTGGAAGCCCTGCTGGAAGAAGAGGCCCAGAGGCCAACTCACATGAGAAGGTTAGCTTGGCTGTAGGTAGAGCACACCCATCAGAATTTGGAGTGTAGGTATCATCTTCCCTGATGTTGTTGTGTAACCTCCATGCCTTTCGGGCTGTCACACTGCATCCAAATGCATGTGAATTAAACACATTCTTACATTACTCTGTAAGTAATTTTCCTTTGGGGGAAATAAAGAAAGCAAGGGCTGTGGGCAGTAGGGAGCCAGAGGGAGGGTGTGTGGCATGGAAGAACTGAGCAGGTCTGGGGTTAACTGAGACATATAGAATGGAGATGTGACAGACAATTTCCCTACCATAGCTGAAGAAACAAAGGTGCCTAGGATATCCATGTCTGTTTTGCCCATCATGGCCAGATGTCAGTTGGAGCAGGGGTAGAAAGATGGCCATCAGTGGCTGGGGGAGTGTGCTGATGTCCTGTGATTGTCACAGGATGCAACATGCCAAGTGGAACCCACCAGTAACAGGTTTTTCCTAGTAGCTGATGGTGGCACAATGGTTCAGCATTTGGGCCCTGAATCTGACAGTGCTGGGTTCAAATTCTAGCTCAGTCACTGCAGACTTGAGACGGGATTTGGTGCAAGGCATTTAATTGGTAGGTGACTCAGGGAAGAACTGTGAGGGATGTGGGAAGTGAGACAGGGAAGAAAAGGGAGCCAAGGCAGGACACATTAGTGATGAGCTTACTTTTGTGGGCACTTGGGCTAAATCCCACTGGGTGCCTCTGGAACCTGGGAAAACCAGTTTGTCTGGTGGGAAGCTGGGGTCTTTATCCACTAACAGTAGTCTGGTAGTCCGTGGTTGGCTGTGGGCCGTGCCTGGGGATGTTAGTTCCTTAGCCCTTCTGCCTTCCCTCATGCGGTCTTGGTCAGGTCCCTGGGCAGAAAACAGCTCTGTAAGAGCCTCGCCGCCGGCACTCTGGTTGGAAGCTGCAAGAGCAGCCAGTGCAGGGAGGATGGGCCCTCTGCCCCATGATCTGAGGGATGTGCTAGCCCCGCCTCCTCCACTGTCCATCCTCTTGGTTTCTCCTCTCCTCTGTGATTCCACTTTGCCCAGGAGCAATCTGATGTTCTGGCCCATGGCCCTGCACTACAGAAGAATCATCCTTCCTGTGGAGGCTCCCTGGGCCTGATCTGCAGTGCCTGTGGGGAGCTGACACACAAGGCCCTTCTTCCCTGGGGGACAGTTCTCAGACACCTTACTGAAGTCCCTTTCAGACACTGCACAAGCAGGGTGACCAACTCAGTAATGCACCCCAGTATTGGCATCCCTCAGCCTGCATACCTGCTCCCTGGGATTGCTCCCCAAACCAAGCCTGCATGCCAGCCTGTGTCAGGTTCCACCTTCTGTGGACCAGCTGTTTGCCTCAAGGTTAGACTGAAGGATATGTTTGTACCTTTACAGGGCAGGGTGGAGACTTGACTTTGCTGTGGGTATGTCAGAAAGCTCAATGGGACGACAAAGTAGTTTAATCAGATCAACACTAGGTTGCAGGGCAAGCAAGGACTGGTGAGATAGGGAAATTCTTCCAATGTGTCAACCATGTCTCCATGTTCAGAAGTAGGCAAAGGGCAGAACAGTATTGAGGATTGTTGCTCAAGGCATTTCTTTCCAAGGTACAGAGAAATTTCAGGGGAAGGGTCACCTCTTCATTTTTCCTCATTGTCCTGGAATTCGGGGCCACAGTGTGAAACAGCACTGTTGTCACTGCCCCTTGCTGACAGCAACTGTCTGAGGGGATCATGTGGCAAATCCAGGGAGCGCCTATGTAACCATGTTACATTTATCAAAACTAAAAGCTTCATACTGGTACTGCTGTTCACTGAACTACAGACTTTATTTGGATTTCACTAGTTTTATCTCTGTCATTTTTCCTGTTTCAGAACCCAATCCAGAATGCCACATTGTGTTTACTCACTGTGTCACCTTAATCTTCATCTCTGGCAGTTCTCAGTATTTCCTTGTTTTTTCATGACTTTGAACTTTTGAAAAGTGTGTTTACCAATTTTAGAAAAGTGAAGCTGGCTGACAACCAGGTTGGTTGTTTTGTTTCTGTGACTTTTGGCATTCTGGCACGTGAGACTTAACTTCACAACAGCCAGAGGTCATCTGCATTCCCTGGTGCAGTGAAATCATCAAAGATTTCCAAAAATGAATTGAATGTCATTGTTTTCCCATGTATGTGTGCTTTGATGCACTTTTTTGTTGTTGGAAGGGTGTTCCTGTGAAAATAGGCTGCAGTAGGAAGCATTTGGAGATGGTTGCCCCACGTGCTTGAGTTTCTGCAGTAAGGGCACGTTTTAATCCCCACAAACCGCTTGTTCCAGCGTGGTGATGTGGTTCTCTCCTCCTGGCACCTGCGTGGAAGGCTCATCACCTCTGCAGGGAATTCTCCCTTGGCTCATGTTCTCCCCAGCAGATGTCAGTCAGTCTCTGTGGTGGTAGCTCCAGGCCAATATGGTTCCTTTTGGTCCTCCTTGGCCCTCTTCCCTGACCAAGGTTCATCTGTGTTTCTGTGCAGAAACAGCCCTGTAGAACTTACTGGGATGAGCTCCTTGGATTGCAAGTACTAAGTGCTCTGGATTCAGTCTCTCAGGACTTGTCTCTGCATTTGTATGGTTCATTTAACAGGCTTGGGAAGTACAAGGGAGAGAGACAAGAAGGAAGACAGCCAATTACCAAAGACCCTTAGAAGCCATTTGAGTGATTTCAGACTCCATGTCCTCATTGGTGAGGGTGCCCCTGGCACTTCCTGGCTTTCTCTGGGTGTGGGCTGAGAAGGTTCCCAATATACCCAGAAAGCCCCCAGCATTGTGATCTTTTTATTTAAAAGCAATTTGGCTGTATTGAAATCCTGGGCTCACATTCTTGCTTTGCATCTTAAATGGATTTCTCTAATTCTTTTTGGAGTAAACGTTGCTGTCAACACTGATGGTGATCTGATTTTCTATCCCTTTTTTATTATGTCCAGTCATGCCCTTTTTGCCCAGCTGTCCAAAGGAATTATTTATTTGACTTTAAAGCTCAGTACTTTTACTAGGATCTGTCTTGGTTTTGGTCATTCTGGTGATATTCTCAGGTGTGTATTGTGCTCTTTCCAAACCTCTTTCTAACCCCTATGTTTCAGGAAAATTTTCTGCAATTACAGATTTCAAAATTTGTTCTCTTTCTTTACTCTTGTTTTTTCTTCAGGTACTGCTATTACCTATATGCTGACTTTGTTGTTGTTGCCTAAATGTCACTTCCAACAAATTCCTTTTTCATCTTTTTAAATTTCCTTATGATTAAAATAATGTTCTATTTTCCCCAAGGCATTGACTGTTGTGTTATTTGCTCTTATGTTCCTTGAAATTTAGTCTCCATCTCTCAGGTGATTTTCTTTCAATTTGAATTCTTTCCTGAGTTCTCTCTTTTCTGGTTTCTCCAGTTTCCTTCACTTCTCTCTCCTCTCTTGACACAGTGGTGATACCAGGCAGGGCTCTGGCCATATGGTGGTTGTCCTACTTGCTTGTATTTGGGGGCTTCAGGGCAGATACTTTCTCATCTAGTTTTGTCGTAAGTTTGTTCATGTGTTTTTGGTTTCACTTTCTAATTGTCATATTATTTTTGTTATTATTAGGATTCAAAGAGATTCAAAACTTTCGTTACTACTGCTATCTTCCCAGAAGCCCCTTAAATCCTCCTGGATTTGATGACATTAAGCATGTTCCTGAAAGCCATCCCATGCTAAGATGGCTGCAGTAATCTAGCTGCAATCAGAAGTGATGTGAGTCACATAAGTGCATCCCCCACTCAACTTCCCCCGAATGCCTCCGACCACCCAGAGCCACTTGACACACAAAGATGTGAGGGAGACAGGTTGGAGAAGTCTTAAGTGCCTGCAGTTACAGTAGTTCACTGTGTCAGATTTTACAAAAACATATGACCATGTGAACACATTGCTGGAGCTCTTTCTAAGACCTTGAAAAGGCTGGGTAAAGACTTTGTAAACCAGAGGGTATTTGTAAGATGAAATATTACACAGCCGAGGAGAACAATATTTTTGTATTTAAAATAATCTCTTCATAATAATAAATGTGCATTTCAGAAAATTAGAAAATTTAGATAAAACTGCATAAAATAAGAAAATAAAAACATCGTATTCTTGTCACCAAGAGGTGACCACTGTTAATACCTTAGCAGATTTTGAAATCTCTTGATGACAGTTAAAACTGCCCAAAAATGATGTGGAGTGAAAAAAAAATCAGTACAAGTTGTCTCAACAATGATATTGAGTTGTGAAGTTACATATACGTTGAACAGTATTAAAATGAAATATACCAAAAATGTTAACAGGGTTTATTTGTGGATCATAGGTGTAGGGGGATTGTTATTTTCTTATTTCCTATATTTCCTACATCAGGCATGCAGACTTTTATAATCAGAAAAAAATGAATCATTTAGAAAAGTAATTATAGATTTCCAGAAGTTAGATGCAATTATGAGTGTATGTAAAATCGGATAAACAGCTTATTTTGCGTCTGATGATTATGTAGCTGCATTATGGTGTTTCATGTTCTCCTTCCTTAAAAAAAACCAAAAAACAAAAAACAAAACCCAGATCAGATCAGATTGTGATTTTGTTCCCTGACATTAACACGTGGGCATTACAGGAACGTGTATGTCACATGGTCAATTCATTGCCAGAAGGATTATGTCGTCAGGGGAATAAATTTGAAATTCTCAAGGTACTTTTCTCTGGTAATCAGGACTTTATTTATCTCTAAGCTAAAAGAGGGGATTGAATTCTTTAACAATGATCAGAAAATGCTTTTAGGAAGATTCCTTTCCTATTAAAATTTTTCTTAAAGTTGCAGCAAACACTGTGTGATGTGCCCGTGCAGGTGGAGCCAGCAGAAGGCTTGATGGGATGGTTTTCTTTTCCTTGAAAGACACAAGAAAGAATGTCACAGGACGCATGGAGGAAAAATGATTTGTAAGAGGAAAAGTTTGAGTAAGGTGCAGTCAATGCTAGTGATGACATATTGGCAAGGTTTCCTGGCATAGTCACTTTTGGGGACTTTGATTTTCCAAGTAAAACTCAGTTGGTGACAAAATTCCCACCATTGACCACAGAGTATTCTTAACTATTTGAGAAATGTAGGCCTTAAGTTAAAATCAGATTTATGCAACTTAATTACACTTTAGTAGTTCAATTTAAGTGCAACTTCTGTGTTTGAAATGTGTCTAATTTTTTAGCAGTGTAAATTGGAAGGGCTAGTACTTACCAGATGGCCGAGCCTCAGAAGACCTGAATGCTTCCAGTGAGAAGAACCTAGACCACACCCACTTAACCCTACCCTTTCTTTGGGGCTGCTGGAGATATCCGATATATCCCATGGTTCATACTATTGCACTTACACTGTTGGAAGGGAGTGGTGGAATTGCTATCCCCATGCCACTGCCCAGAGGAGAGGACCCCATTTCCCAGGAACAATGACTGTCCTATCTCCTAGGCAAGAAAGTCAGCAGGAGCCCTTGTCCGGCGGCAGCAGCTTAGGTAGGGGTCCTCTGCACTCCTCTCTTCTGCTTCTAGAGAGGCTTGGAAGATGAGGGAGTATTCCTACTTGCTTCTAGGTGACTCTTACCTGGGTCTGGATCCAGACTCACTCACAGGAGAAAGAACCTACTCATTTCCATGTTCAGAACTGAAAGGTGCATCTTTACTCAGACCAGAAAGTAGATATTTACAACTTTGACCCCAGGGGAAAGCCACAGCTTGGACACTAATAAATATTATGTGTGGTTTTTTTTTTATCTATAAATCATATGAGAGAAGTTAAGTTGTGAGTCATGTACCTTGATAAACAAACTATTGACTTAAGTCTTCTTAGTAATTTGCTGGGCACTCATGAGTATAATCTCTCCCTTTCACGTCACTGGGGAAAGCATCATGGGTGGGAAGATGTCTACTCATTATGAGCACTGAAATATCAAAGAATTTCTATGCATATCTCGCAAAAATATTTCTGGGGTACAAGGGATTTGCTCACATATATAAAGCTTACTGGTAGTAAGACTCTCTTAACATACAGTATGCAGGCATATTTTATTTTATTTCATCTCACAGATATGGTGTTTTTCACAAATTGAAGGTCTGTGGCAACCGTGTGTGGAGCAAGTCTATTGCCATCATTTTTCCAACAGCATTTGCTCACTTCATGCCTTTCAATTCTTGAAATATTTTAAACTTTTAAAATTGTTATTATTTTTGTTTTGATGATCTGTGATCAGTGATCTTTGATGTTACTGTTGTAATTGTTTTGGCCACAAACTGTGCCCATATGATAGTGAACTTGTTTGATAAATGGTATCTATCTTCTGATTGCTCCACTGACCAGCCATTTCCCCCATCCTTCTCCTGCTTCTCAGGCCTCCCAGTTTCTGAGACACAACAATATTGAAATTAAGGCAACTAATAACCTCACAGTGGCCTGTAAGTGCTCAAGTGAAAGGAAGTATCACATGTCTCTCACTTTAAATCAAAAGCTAGAAATGATTAAGCTTAGTGAGGAAGGCATGCTGAAAGCTGAGACAGGACAAATAGTTGGCCTTCCACCAGTTAGCCAAGTTGTGAATGCAAAGAAAAGTTCTTGAAGGAAAGTAAAAGTGCTACTTCAGTGAACACATGGATAATAAGAAAGTGAAACAGGCTTATTGCTGATACGGAGGTTTCAGTGATCTGGATATAAGGTCAAACAAGCTTAAGCCAAAGCCTAATCCAGAGCAAGGCCCTAACTCTCTTTAATTATGTGAATGCTGAGGGAGGTGAGGACATTACAGAAGAAAAGTTTCATGCTAGCAGAGGTTGTTTCATGAGGTTTAAGGAAAGAAGCCATCTTCATAGCATAACAGTATAAGATGAGGCAGCAAGTGCTGATGTAGAAACTGCAGCAATTATCCAGAAGATCTAGTGAAGGTAATTAAGAAAGTTGGCTATACTCAACAACCGACTTTCAATGTAAATGAAAATAGTCTTTTATTGGAAGAAGATGTCATTTAAGACTTTCATAGCTATAACGGAGAAGTCAATACCTGGCTTCAAAACTTCAAAGAACAGGCTAACTCTCTTCTTAGGGATTAATGCAGCTGGTGACTTAAGTTGAAATGAATGCTCATTTACCATTCTGAAAATCCCAGAGCCCTAAAAATTATGCCATATCTACTCTGCCTGTGCTCTCTTAATGGAACAGCAAAGCCTGGATGGCAGCACATCTGTTTACAACATGGTTTACTGAATATTCTGAGCTCACTGTTGAGAACTACTGCTCAGAAAAAAAGATTTATCTCAAATATTGCTAATTGACAATGAACCTGACCACCCAAGAGTTGTGATGGGATGTCCAATGAGATTCATGTTATTTTCATGCTTGCTAACACAACAGCCATTCTGCAGCCTATGGATTAAGGAGTTACTTTGACTTTCAATTCTTATTATTAAGAAACACAGTTTGTAAGGCTATATCTGCCATTAAATAGTATTCCTCTGATGGACCTGGGCAAAGTAAATAGTAAACCTTCTGGAAAGGGTTCACCCCTCTAGATGCCACTATGAACATTCATAATTCATGGGAAGAGGCCGAAATATCATCAGGAAGTTTGGAAGTAGTTGATTCCAACCCTCATGGATGGCTTTGAGGGATTCAAGACTTCAGTGGGAATTAACTACAGATGTGGTAGAAACAGCAAGAGAACTTGAGTCAGAAGTGGAGCCTGAAGGTGTGACTGAAATGCTGCAATCTAATGATAAAACTTGAATGGATGAGGAGCTGTTTCTTTTGGATGAGCAAAGGGTCATTTCTTGAGATGGAATCTACACCTGTTGAAGATCCTGTGAAGGTTGTTGAAATGACAGCAGAGAATTTAGAATAGTATTTAAAATTAGTGATAAGCAGTGGCAGGGTTTGAGAGGATTAATTCCAATCATGAAAGAAGTTCTACTGTGGGTAAAATGCTATTAAATAGCATCCCCTGCTACAGAGAAATTGTTTGTGAAAGGAAGAGTCAATCAACACATCAAACTTCATTGTCTTATTTTAAGAAATTGCCACAGCAACCTCAGCCTTCAGCAACCATCACCCTTATCAGGTCAGCAGCTACCAACATTGAGGCAAGGCTCTCTATCAACAAAAAGATTACAACTTGCTGACATTTCAGGTGATGGTTAGCATTTCTAAGCAATAAAGTATTTAAATTTTCAAAAAATGTTTACTTATTTATTTTTGAGAGAGAGAGAGAGTGCAAGCAGGGGGTGGGGCAGAGAGAGAGAGAGAGAGAGAGAGAGAGAGAGAGAGACAGAGACAGAATCCGAAGCAGGCTTCAGGCTCTGAGCCCACAGTCAGCACAGAGCCCAATGAGGGACTGGAACCCACAAACTGCAAGATCATGACCTGAGCCAAAGTCAGACACTCAACCAACTGAGCCACCCAGGTTACCCAGCAATAAGGTATTTTAATTTTTTATTTGTTTATTTTTATATTTAATTTTTTAAAAGTAGGCTCCACACCCAACGTGGGACTTAAACTCACACCCCTGAGATGAAGAGTGGCATGATTCACCAACTGAGCCAACTAGGCACCCCTAGGCAATAAGGAATTCTTAAATTAAGGTATGTACATTGTGTTTTTAGACAATAGTATTGTACACTTAAGAGGCTAAATTATAGTGGAAACAAAACTTTTATATGCACTGGGAAATAAAATATTTGACTCTTTATATTGTGATATTTGCTTTATTTTAGTGTTCTGGAACCAAACCTGCAATATCTCTGAGGTATGTCTGTAATATAATCATGGCTGCTTTGTAAGGCCGCTTATGTGTCTGAAAGATCATGCCTTATGGGATTAGAGTGTCTTGTATTTGAATATTGTATGATGTGGGCAAGTTACTTAGCCTTTCTGAGCCTTGGATGTATCATCCTTAAAAACAGGATGATAAAATGGAGTCACATTATATGACCTTTATAAATACAGTTACACAAGTTTCAGGGTGAGAGAGAGAGAGAGAGAGAGAGAGAGAGAAGGACAGAGTGGGAGAGAGAAATAATCAGAAACAACAATTTAATTAGTGGCAGTCATTCAATCAGCAGTACACCTAATGAGCACATGGCCCAGAGAGATGGTGCTTTCCACTTGATTATTCTCAGCTATGATGTTATTGCTGACTGTGAGTCTAACACTCTTAGACACATGAAACATCCTGAGTGAATTCCAGTATTCTTAGACATGGGCTTTTTCATGGTTAAGTTCACTGAGGGCTTGTATATCAGTCTTCCACATAATGGATTCCTAAGGGGTATTCAGAGGCAATTCTGACCATATGAATACCTCACTTTGCTCAAACCCTTTGGAAGCTCATTCTGTGGTGAGCCATGATTCTGAGCACTGCCTTGTTAAAGGCTTGTTGTGAGGAAGAAAGGAGACTCAGCCTAGGAACATGGCTGGATACATTAGGAGCTCAATGAATGTGTATTTTATCACATCCATTGGGGTAATATCATTTAAATCTAAAGTCAAAAGATTATTTATTTATTTATTTATTTATATTTACATCCAAGTTAGTTAGCATATAGTACAATAATGATTTCATGAGTAGATTCTAGTGATTTATCCCCTATATAAAACACCCAGCACTCATCCCAACAAGTGTCTTCCTTAAGGCCCCTTACCCATTTAGCCCATACCCTACCCACAACCCCTCCAGCAACCCTCAGTTTGTTCTCCATATTTAAGAGTCTCTTATGTTTTGTTCCCCTCAAGTCAAAGGATCATTTAATGGGACTACAGGACAAGCACTTTGGGCAGGTATCCATGAGAGTTGACCGTATTTGTCCTCCATGACCCAGCAATCCCATTGCTAGGGAGCTATGCAAAAACTTGTATACCTAAGTTCACTATGTGCTCCATGGCAGCACTATTTGTAATGATCCCACATTGCAAAGAACTCAAATGCCCATCACCAGTAGAATAGATGAATAGCTTGTGAAATACACAGCAATGGCTTTAATGAATAAGCCTCAGCTACCCACAGAACATGGATGAACTCACAAATGCAACGATGAGTGAAGGAAATCAGAAAGAAAAAAGAGTTCACATTGTATGATTTTAGTTATATAATGTTTAGGAAATGGAAACACTAATCTGTAGTAGCAGAAGTCAGGAGAGTGGTATCCTTAGTGGGTGGGGAAGGGTGCTTCTGGGGTTCTAATAATTTTCTACTTCTTGATCTCGGTGTAAACATTTTGTGAAAATTCGATGAGGTGTACTTTTATGACTTGTGCATTTATGATTTTGTATGAATGTTATACTTTAAAAATATGATTGTGGCTCCAGATTTTTAAAAATGCTTATTATTTTTGAGGGAGAGCATGAGTGGGGAAGGGGCAAAGAGGGAAGGGGAAAGAGAATCTAAAGCTCTGTGCTGGCAGCAGTGAGCCTGATGAGGGCTCAAACTCAGAACTGTGAGATCATGACCTGAGCCAAAGTCTTACACCCAACCAGCTGAGCCACCGAGCCACCCAGCCACCCAGGCATTTTTAAATGCTGTTTTGTGTATGTTTGTTAGTTTTGACTTTTTAGCATACCATCCTTGAAGCAGAGACCATTCTCGCTTCATTGTGACCCTCCATGGAGCCAGACTGCAACAGCGCATACTCCAACATTTGTGGACAGATATTCAACATCCCTGTGATGATGGAGTCATCCTCATTCCTCAGCAAAATCACCATGTTGGGCATTAGTAGGTGGGAAGAAATGAACTAACAAAGCAGTTGCTTCTCTGCAATTCATTCTCAGAGCTTAGTACTTTTGGCCATTCCCCAGCTTAGAAATTCCTTGTGTCTGACCTAGTTTCGCCCACCTGATCTCTTCACAATAGAGATGAAATGCTGAGGGAATGGTGAATATGTGCAGTGTTTACCCATAAATGTTGTGTGGCCTTCATTACTTGTAATCACTGAGGATAGACACTCCATTTGCTCTGGAGAGTGATTGAGTGGCTGCACCACTACAGTGTAGATCTCAAACGACTTCAAATAGAAGGCATGAGTACTAGTGGCTTGGGAAACTCGGAGGTCCATGCCCTACTGCCAATGAAAGAACCGGGACCCACGGACCTGCTTGATGAATCCAAGCTATCCAGCCCATCACAGCTTAGTGAGGCTCTCTCTCAGTTGGGAGCACATGGGCAGAAGGAATGTATACAACAATTCAAGGGCAGCTAGGGCATCTGCTCATGGCACGTCTTTTTCTTGCCACTATCTCCAGCACCATATTAGGCACTGGGAACATGAAGAACTGAAGCAGTGCAGCTCCCGCCTTGGCTTGCTGCAGGTAAGTCTTCCTTGGTGGCACTCCCTGGTCCTGTCAGTCTTGGGTAATCATCATTAGCCCCTCCATGATTCAAAGGGACCACAGGCCATCCTAGGGTAACTCCCCTCTGATCTGTACCTTGTAAAGGTGAGGACACAGTGACTCCAAGGACTTGGCTGACAAACAGTGAGTGTCTTTATCTTTCTTTATGCTGAGGGCAGTAGTTCACGTGCATCACTCTGCACTACAGTTGCTCCCTCAACACACAGCTGAAGAGTGAGAGCAAAACAGTATGTCTATTACATATTATCTAATTCAGAATTAGATTCCTAATTCACTCAGAAACAGCCATATTTATTCTATGTCTGTGGCAATTGGCATGACACTTTCATTGGCTGATTTCCCATTCCATAAATATTTCTTCTCTCAGATTCACTATTCAGACTCACACGTGGTGTGGGATTAGCTGTGGGAGACTCAGGCAAGCAGAAGGAGAGTTTAAAGCATTGTAAATGCACTTTGTAGACAAACTTACAATTATTGTCTAGTTAACTCTGTATGTCTACATTTCAGTTTACATATGTCAGGTTTAGGTAGACTTCAGACTTAGGCTGAATACCAAAACTGAGACCAAACTTCAGTGCATTTCTACATAATATTTTCCCCTTAGAGTTTAAGGTGGAAGGCGGTGAAAGGCATATTTCATATTGATGAATATACAAGTCACCCAGAGGATATATCACAAACCTTCATGTATCTAACTATGTTGTCAAAATAATGTCTGAGACACATGTTTTTTCACCTTTAACATTTCCAAAATGAGGATGTGCCATAATCGGAATGTCTTCCAAGAGCTATCAACCAGGTGGCAGTCACTGCCTGTTAACACAAGAACTGGCCTGTTACTCCTAATGGCCAGATGGATGATGGCAACCACAGCATGTCTGTCAGGAAAGCAGGTGAGGGTCACTGGGGAGCATCATTGTCTGAAGAGCTTCTGGTAGCACATCAACAAAGCAGCAGCTTTGATGTGAATGGATATAGACACCTAGGAAGGAAACCTCAAAGACAATAGTGATGCACTTTATTTTTATTTATTTATTTATTTATTTATTTATTTATTCTTTTTAAAAATGCTTATTTATTTGTTTTTGAGACACAGAGAGAGAGAGAGATTGAGAGAGAGTGATTGAAAGAGAGAGATTGAGAGAGAGCGATTGAGAGAGAGTGATTGAGAGAGAGAAAGAGAGAGAGAGAGAGAGCAGGAGAGGGGCAGAGAGAGAGAGTCAAACAGAATCTGAAGCAGACTCCAGGCTCCAAACTTCCAGCACAGAGCCTGATGCTGGGCTCAAACCCACGAACCGTGAGATCATGACTTGAGCCAAAGTCAGATGCTTAACTGACTGAGCCATCCAGGCACCCCGAGAAGCACTTTATTATTTTTTTAATATGAAATTTATTGTCAAATTGGTTTCCATACAACACCCAGTGATCATCCCAACAGGTGCCTTCCTCAATGCCCATCACCCATCCTCCACACCCTCCCACCCCCCATCAACCCTCAGTTGGTTCTCAGTTTTTAAGAGTCTCTTATGTCTTGGCTCCCTCACTCTCTAACTTTTACTTTTCTTCCCCTCCCCCATGGTCTTCTGTGAAGTTTCTTAGGATCCACATAAGGGTGAAAACATGGTATCTGTCTTTCTCTGTATGACTTATTTCACTTAGAAGAGCACTCTCCAGTCCCATCCACATTGCTACAAAAGGTCATGTTTCATTCTTTCTCATTGCCAAGTAGTATTCCATTGTGTATATAAACCACAATTTCTTTACCCATTCATCAGTTGATGGACATTTAGGCTCATTCCATAATTTGGCTATTGTTGAAAGTGCTGCTATAAACATCGGGGTACAAATGCTCCTATGCATCAGCACTGCTGTATCCCTTGTGTAAATTCCTAGCAGTGCTATTGCTGGGTTATAGGGTAGATCTAGTTTTAATTTTTTGAGGAACCTCCACACTGTTTTCCAGAGCGGCTGCACCAGTTTGCATTCCCACCAACAGAGCAACAGGGTTCCCGTTTCTCCAAATCCTCGCCAGCATCTATAGTCTCCTGTTTTGTTCATTTAGCCACTCTGACTGGTGTGAGGTGATATCTGAGTGTGTTTTGATTTGTATTTCCCTGATGAGGAGCGACGTTGAGCATCTTTTCATGTGTCTGTTGGCCACCTGGATGTCTTCTTTAGAGAAGTGTCTACTCATGTCTTCTGCCCATTTCTTCACTGGACTATTTGTTTTTTGGGTGTGGAGTTTGGTGAGTTTTTCATAGATTTTGGATATTAGCCCTTTATCCGACATTTCATTTGCAAATATCTTTTCCCATTCCGTTGGTTGCCTTTTAGTTTTGTTGATTGTTTACTTTGCAGTGCAGAAGCTTTTTATCTTCATGAGGTCCCGATAGTTCATTTTTGCTTTTTTAATTCCCTTGCCTTTGGGGATGTGTCAAGTAAGAAATTGCTGCGGTTGAGGTCAGAAAGGTTTTTTTTTTTCTGCTTTCTCCGCTAGGGTTTAGATGGTTTCCTGTCTTACATTCAGGTCCTTATCCATTTTGAGTTTATTTTGTGAATGGTGTAAGAAAGTGGTCTAGTTTCATTCTTCTGCATGTTGCTGTCCAGTTTTCCAAGCACCACTTGCTGAAGAGACTGTTTTTATTCCATTGGATATTCTTTCCTGCTTTGTCAAAGATTAGTTGGTCCATTTCTGGGTTCTCTATTCTATTCCATTGATCTGAGTGTCTGTTCTTGTGCCAGTACCATACTGTCTTGATGATTACAGCTTTGTAGTATAGCTTGAAGTTTGGGATTGTGATGCCTCCTGCTTTGTTTTTCTTTTTCAAGATTTCTTTGGCTATTCGAGGTCTTTTCTGGTTCCATAAAAATTTTAGGATTATTTTTTCTAGCTCTGTGAAGAATGCTGGTATTATTTTGATGGGGATTGCATCAAATTTGTAGATTGCTTTTTGGGTAGTATTGACATTTTAACAATATTTGTTCTTTCTATCTAGGAGCATGGAATCTTTTTCCATTTTTTTGTGTCTTCTTCAATTTCTTTCATAAGTTTGTATAGTTTTCAGTGTATAGACTTTTCATCTCTTTGGTTAGGTTTATTCCTTGGTATTTTATGGTTTTTGGTGCAACTGTAAATGGGTTCGATTCCTTGATTTCTCTTTCTCTCACTTCATTGTTGGTGTATAGGAATGTAATCGATTTCTGTGCATTGATTTTATATCCTGAAACTTTGCTGAATTCATGAATCAATTCTATCAGTTTTTTGGTGGAATCTTTTGGGTTTTCCATAAAGCGTATCATGTCATCTGCAAAGAGTGAAAGTTTGACCTCTTCCTGGCTGATTTGGATGCTTTTTATTTCTTTGTGTTGTCTGATTGCAGAGGCTAAGACTTCCAATACTATGTTGAACAACAGTGGCGAGAGTGGACATCCCTGTCTTGTTCCTGACCTTAGCGGGAAAGGTCTCAGTTTTCCCCCATTGATGATGATATTAGCGTTGGGTCGTTCATATGATCGTTTATGATCTCGAGGTATGCTCCTTCTATCCCTACTTTCTTGAGGGTTTTTATCAAGAAAAGTTGTTGTATTTTGTTAAATGCTTTCTCTGCATCTATTGAGAGGATCATGTGGTTCTTGTCCTTTCTTTTATTGATGGGATGAATCACATTGATTGCTTTGTGGTTATTGAACCAGCCCTGCATCCCAGGTATAAATCCCACATGGTCGTGAGTGATTAATTTTTTTTTCAATATATGAAATTTATTGTCCAATTGGTTTCCATACAACACCCAGTGCTCATCTCAACAGGTGCCCTCCTCAATACCCATAACCCACTCTCCCGTCCCTCCCACCCCCCATCAACCCTCAGTTTGTTCTCAGTTTTTAAGAGTCTCTTATGCTTTGGCTCTCTCCCACTCTAACCTCTTTTTTTTCCCTTCCCCTCCCCCATGGATTTCTGTTAAATTTCTCAGGATCCACATAAGAGTGAAAACATATGGTATCTGTCTTTCTCTGTATGGCTTATTTCACTTAGCATCACACTGTCCAGTTCCATCCACGTTGCTACAAAGGGCCATATTTCATTCTTTCTCATTGCCACGTAGTACTCCATTGTGTATATAAACCACAATTTCTTTATCCATTCATCAGTTGATGGACATTTAGGCTCTTTCCACAATTTGGCTATCGTTGAGAATGCTGCTATAAACATTGGGGTACAAGTGCCCCTATGCATCAGTACTCCTGTATCCCTTGGGTAAATTCCTAGCAGTGCTATTGCTGGGTCAGAGGGTAGGTCTATTTTTAATTTTCTGAGGAACCTCCACACTGTTTTCCAGAATGGCTGCACCAATTTGCATTCCCATCAAGAGTGCAAGAGGGTTCCCGTTTCTCCACATCCTCGCCAGCATCTATAGTCTCCTGAGTTGTTCATTTTAGCCACTCTGACTGGAGTGAGGTGATATCTGAGTGTGGTTTTGATTTGTATTTCCCTGATGAGGAGCGACGTTGAGCATCTTTTCATGTGCTTGTTGGCCATCTGGATGTCTTCTTTAGAGAAGCGTCTATTCATGTTTGCCCATTTCTTCACTGGACTATTTGTTTTTTGGGTGTGGAGTTTGGTGAGCTCTTTATAGATTTTGGATACTAGTCCTTTGTCCGATATGTCATTTGCAAATATCTTTTCCCATTCCGTTGGTTGCCTTTTAGTTTTGTTGGTTGTTTGCTTTTCTGTGCAGGAGCTTTTTATCTTCATAAGGTCCCAGTAGTTCATTTTTGCTTTTAATTCCCTTGCGTTTGGGGATGTGTCAAGTAAGATTGCTACGGCTGAGGTCAGAGAGGTCTTTTCCTGCTTTCTCCTCTAGGGTTTTGATGGTTTCCTGTCTCACTTTCAGGTGAGAGTGATTAATTTTTTAAATGCATTGTGGGATCTGGTTGGCTAATATCTTGTTGAGGATTTTTGTATCCATGTTCATCAGGGAAATCGGTCTATAGTTTTCCTTTTTAGTGGGGTCTTTGTCTGGTTTTGGAATCAACGTAATGCTGGCTTCATAGAAAGAGTTTGGAAGTTTTCCTTCCATTTTTATTTTTTATTTTTATTTTTTATTTTTATTAACACCTTCAAGAAAATAGGTGTTAACTCTTCCTTAAATATTTGGTAGAATTCCCCTGGAAAGCCATCTGGCCCTGGACTCTTGTTTTTTGGCAGAATTTTGATTACTAATTTGATTTCCTTACTGGTTATGGGTCTGTTCAAATTTTCTATTTCTTCCTGTTTCCGTTTTGGTAGTTTATATGTTTCTATGAATTTGTCCATTTCTTCCAGATTGCCCATTTTATTGGCATATAATTGCTCATAATATTCTTTTATTATTGTTTTTATTTCGGCTGTGTTCGTTATGATCTCTCCTCTTTCATTCTTGATTTTATTTATTTGGGTCTTTTTCTTTTTCTTTTTGATCAAACTACACTAGTGATTTATCAATTTTGTTAATTCTTCCAAAGAACCAGCTTCTGGTTTCATTGATCTCTTCTACTTTTTTTTTTTTTTTTTTTTGGTTTCGATAGCATTAATTTCTGCTCTAATCTTTATTATTTCCTGTTTTCTGCTGGTTTTGGGCTTTATTTGCTGTTCTTTTTCCAGCTCCTTAAGGTGTAAGGTTAAGATTGTGTATCTGAGATCTTTCTTCCTTCTTTAGGAAGGCCTGGATTGCTATATACTTTCCTCTTATGACTGCCTTGGCTGCATCCCAGAAGCTTTGGGTTGTGGTGTTATCATTTTCATTGGCTTCCATATACTTTTTAATTTCCTCTTTAACTTCTTGCGGAGTCCATTCATTCCTTAGTAGGATGTTCTTCAGTCTCCAAGTATTTGTTACCTTTCCAAATTTTTTTCTTGTGGTTGATTTTGAGTTTCATAGCATTGTGGTCTGAAAATACGCACGGTATGATCTTGATCTTTTTGTACTTGCTGAGGGCTGATTTGTGTCCAGTATGTGGTCTATTCTGGAGAATGTTTCATGTGCACTGGAGAAGAATGTATATTCTGCTGCTTTAGGATGAAATGTTCTGAATATATCTGTTAATTTCATCTGGTCCGGCCTGTCATTCAAAGCCAGTGTTTCCTTGCTGATTTTTTTGATTAGATGATCTGTCCATTGCTGTGAGTGGGGTGTTGAAGTCTCCTACTATTATGGTATTACTATCGATGAGTTTCTTTATGTTTGTGATTAACTGATTTATATATTTGGGTGTTTCCACATTTGGCGCATAAATGTTTATAACTGCTAGGTCTTCTTGGTGGATAGAACCCTTGATTATGATATAATGCCATTCTGCATCTCTTGATACAGACTAGACTTTATTTTAAAATCTAGATTGTCTGATATAAGTATGGCTACTCTGGCTTACTTTTGTTGACCATTAGCATGATAGATAGTTCTCCAACCCCTTATTTTCAATCTGAAGGTATCTTTAGGTCTAAAGTGGGGCTCTTCTAAACAGCATATAGATGGATCTTGTTTTCTTACCCATTCTGTTACCCTATGTCTTTTAATTGGAGCATTGAGTCCATTGACCTTTAGAGTGAATACTGAAAGAAATGAATTTATTGCCATTATGATGCCTGTAGAGTTGGAGTTTCCGGTTGTGTTCTCTGGTCCTTTCTAATCTTTGTTGCTTTTCATATATATATATATATATATATATATATATATAGGAATGCATGTATGTATATATATTTTCTGCCCTCAGAGAGTCCCCCTTAAAATTTCTTACAGGACTGGTTTAGTGGTCACAAACTCCTTTAATTTTTGTTTGTCTGGGAAACTTTTTATCTTTCCTATTTTGAATGACAGCCTTGCTTGATAAAGAATTCTTGGCTGCACATTTTTCTGATTCAGCACATTGAATATATCCTGCCACTCCTTTCTAGCCTGCCAAGTTTCTGTGGATAATAGGTCTGCTGCAAACCTGATCTGTCTTCCCTTGTAGGTTAGGGACTTTTTTTTCCCTTGCTACTTTCATGATTCTCTCCTTGCCTGAGTATTTGTGAATTCGACTATGATATGCCTTGTTTATGGTGGGGTTTTGTTGAATCTAATGGAGGTCCTCTGTGCTTTCTGGATTTTGATGTCTGTGTCTTTTCCCAGTTTAGGAAAGTTTTCCTCTATGATTTGCTCACATAACACTTCTACCCTTGTTTCTCTCTCTTTCTCTTCTGGGGCCTCTATGATTCTGATGTTGTTCCTTTTTAATGAGTCACTGATTTCTCTAATTCTTAAATCGTGCTCTTTTGACTTAATCTCTCTCTTTTTTTCTGCTTCATTATTCTCTATAAGTTTGTCCTCTATATCGTTGATTCTCTGTTCTGCCTCCTCCATCCTTGCCGCCACGGCATCCATCCATGATTGTAGCTCAGTTATAGCATTTTTTATTTCATTCTATTTTTTACTTCGTTTACCTCTGCAGAAAGGGATTCTAATCTATTTTCGACTCCAGCTAGTATTATTATTAACGTTATTCTAAATTCTGGTTCAGACATCTTGCTTGTATCTGTGTTTTGTTCTTTGTTTTGGGATGAATTCCTTCGTTTTGTCATTTTGATGGGAGAAAAGGAATTAATGAGGTAGAAAATTAAAATTAAAAAAATTAAAATTGGGGCACCTGGGTGGCTCAGTTGGTTGGGCGACCGACTTTGGCTCGGGTCATGATCTCGTGGTTTGTGAGTTCGAGCCCCACGTCGGGCTCTGTGCTGACAGCTCGGAGCCTGGAGCCTGCTTCGGATTCTGTGTCTCCTTGTCTCTCTGCCCCTCCCCTGCTCATACTCTCTGTCTCTCAATGATAAATAAATGTTAAAAAAAATTTAAAAAATTTAAAATTAAAAAAATATTAATATAAAAAAATTCAACCCCCCCCACACAAAAAATTCAAATAAATGATGGTAGATCCTAGGTTTGTTTTGGTCCGGGTGTTGAAAGTGGTTTGACAGATTAGAGGAAAAAGTGGGGGGAAGAGGAATCATGTGAGAATTTGAAAAAATGAATACACTGAAGTAGACTAAAATAAGATGATGGGAGTAAAATAGAATTTGGAAAAATTTACACAAAAGTAAAGAATATAGGAGAAAAAAATTAAAGAAAAATAGTTTTAATAAAAATTAAAAATAAAAATGAATCTTTTCTCTTTCTGTACTCAAGAAAAACGAAATGAAAAAGAGAAAAAAAAGTCAATCGTTAGAAAAATTTTAAAAAGTGAATACACTGTAGTTGACTAAAATAAATGATGGAAGTAAAATAGAATTTGAAAAAATTCACATAAAAGCAAAAAATATAGTCAAAAATTAAAGAAAAATATTTTTAATAGAAATTGAAAATAAAAATGAAGTTTTTCTCTTTCTGCATTCAATAAAAGGAAAAAAACGAAAAAGGGAAAAAAGAAAAGAAAAAAAGGAAGTCACTTGAAATTTTTAAAAAAGTGAATACACTGAAGGAGACTAAAATAAAATGATGGAAGTAATATAGAATTTGAAAAAATTACACAAAAGTAAAAAATATGGTAAAATAAATTAAGGAAAAATATTTTTAATAAAAATTGAAAATAAAAATGAATTTTTTTCTCTTTCTGTATTCAAGAAAAAGAAATGAAATAGAGAAAAAAAACAAGAAAGAAAATTGAATAGGTGGACCTGCTAACACATTGAAATAGGACTGAAATTACTTTGTTTTCCCCTAGAAGTCAGACTATGAAGTGCTTTATAGTCCATAAACTAAGTAGGCGGTGAGACTTGTGTTCTTCAAGAGCGAGGTTGGCCCAGTTGGGCGGGGCTCAGTGTAATGGCTCTGTTATCCACTAGATGGCGCTGCTAGCCTACTGGGGTGGAGTGTTGTGGCACTCATAGGTGCGTATGCAGATGTGTGGGAGCGGTGAAAATGGCGTCACCCAGCTACCCAGTCTCTAGTATCAGAACTCTGTTCTCCCTGATCAAAACCCATCCTCTGTCTTCAGCTCTCATCCACTCCCCGTTTTTTCACTGTCCTTGACCAGGCCCCAGGCAGTACCTCTCCCGAGGTTTGTCTCAGATGTGGCTGTTTTCCCTGGCCCCTTCTGAAGGACTGCGGCTTTGACCTGTCCTGCCTCTCTGCAGGAGGGTCTCATGGAGCAATGGCCAAATGTCGGCTGCACCCAGGAATGCTTGCTGGACCCTGCTGCTGCTGGTGCCCCGAGACTGCAGCCAGGTTCCAGCCCGCCCCAGAAAAAGTTTGTGAGATAGTGTAGCAGCAGCTTTTCAGGGATTATGGAAAATCACAACACACATTTGGCACCAGGCTTCACCCTTAATGACCTTGTTCCAGCACCAGCGAATGTGGCCATTCTCTGGGGTCTGCTGGAACCAGGTGGTTTCAACAGTCTCTACCAAATGTCCTTCCAGCAGTGGAACCAATTTTCCCCACGTGGCCTGAGAATCTCCCAGACCCCATTCTGTTCCTGGCAATTTACCCTCCCCACCAGAACACCACCAGGTATCGAGCTGTGGAGTTGCAGACTTTGCACTCCCCTTGCTTACAGTCTTGAGTTTATACCCTCTCCTTTCTCCTTTCCCCCTTTTTAGTTTAGTCCCTGCAGCTGTTTCCAATTTTCCACTTTCTCTCCAGCTGCTTTTGGGGAGGGGTGCCTTTCCTGTATTTCACCCCTCCCTGTCTCTGTCCTCTCTCCACCTGCAAAAGCACCTCCCTGCCTTCCATGGCTTCTCGTTTCCCAAGTTCACCTTTCTGGGCCATGTACCTACTGAATTCTGTGGTTCAGGTTGTGCAGATTTTTGTGTTAATCTTCAAATTAGTTTTCTAGGTGTGCAGGATGGTGTAGTGTTGGTCTCCTGTATTTCATGGTTGTGAGACACACAAAAAACTTCCATGCTGTTCTGCCATCTTGGCTCCTCTTACCTTTTCTTTTATTAATATGATGTATCAGATTGATTTGAGAATATTGAACCAGTCCTGCAGCCCAGGAATGAATCCCACTTGATCATGGTGAATAATTCTTTTTATATGCTGTTGAATTTGATTTACTAGTATCTTGTTGAGATTTTTGTGTCCATATTCATCAGGGATATTGGCGTGTAGTTCTCTCTTTTTTTTTTTTTTTTCTGGGTCTCTGTCTGGTTTGGGAATCAAAATAATGCTGGCTTCATAGATTGAGTCTGGAAGTTTTCCTTCCCTTTCTATTTTTTGGAACTGCTTGAGAAGGATAGGTAGTAACTCTGCTTGAAATGTCTGGTAGAATTCTCCAGGGAAGCCATCTGATCCCAGACTCCTATTTGTTGGGAGATTTAAAAAAGGTTTTTTTAATGTTTTTGAGACAGAGAGAGACAGAACATGAATGGGGGAGGGGCAGAGAGAGAGGGAGACACAGAATCCAAAGCAGGCTCCAGGCTCTGAGCTGTCACCACAGAGCCCAACACGGGGATCAAACTCATGAACTGCGAGATCATGACCTGAGCCGAAGTCAGATGCTCAACCGACCGAGCCACCCAGGCGCCCCTGTTGGGAGATTTTTGATGACTGATTCAATTTCTTCACTAGTTATGGGTCTGTTCAAATTTTCCATTTCTTCTTGTTTGAGTTTTGGTAGTGTGTGGGTGTTTAGGAATTTGTCCATTCCTCCCAGGTTTTCCAGTTTGTTGGCATATAATTTTTCATAGTATTCTCTGATAATTCCTTGTATTTCTGAGGGATTGGTTGTAATAATTCCTTTTTCCTTCATGATTTTATCTTTTGGGTCCTCTCTCTTTTCTTTTTGAGAAGACTGGCTACAGGTTTCTCAATTTTGTTTACCTTTTCAAAAAAACTAACTCTTGGTTTCATTGATCTGCTCTACTGTTTTTGTTTTTAATTTTATATTGTTTATTTCTGCTCTGATCTTTATTATTTCACTTCTTCTGCTGGGTTTGGGGTGTCTTTCTAGTTCCTTTAGGTGTGCTGTTAGATTTTGTATTTGGGATTTTTCTTGTTTCTTGAGATAGGCCTGGATTAAAATGTATTTTCCTCTCAGGACTGCCTTTGCTGCATCCCAAAACATGTGGATTGTTGTATTCTCATTTTCATTTGTTTCCATATATTTTTTAAATTTCTTCTCTAATTGCCTGGTTGACCCATTCGTTCTTTAGTAGGATGTTCTTTAACCTTCATGTTTTTGGAGGTTTTCCAGGCTTTTTCCTGTGGTTCATTTCAAGTTTCATAGCTTTGTGATCTGAAAGTGTGCATGATATGATCTCAATTCTTTTATACTTATTAAGGGTTGTTTTGTGACCCAGTATGTGATCTATCTTGGAGAAGGTTCCATGTGCACTCGAGAAGAAAGTATATTCTGTTGCTTTGGGATGCAGAGTTCTAAATATACCTGTCAAGTCCATCTTGTCCAATGAATCATTCAGGGTCATTTTTTCTTTACTGATTCTCTGTCTAGATGATCTTTCCATAGTTGTAAGTGGAGTATTAAAGTCCCCCGCAATTATCACATTCTTATCAATAAGATCATTTATGTTTGTGATTAATTGTTTCATATATTTGGGTGCTCCTGAATTTGGCACATAGACATTGTTAGCTCTTCCTGATGGATAGATCCTGTAATTATTAAATAATGCCTTTCTTCATCCCTTGTTACAGCCTTTAATTTAAAGTCTAGTTTGTCTGGTAGAAGTGTGGCTACTCTAGCTTTCTTTTGACTTCCAGTAGCATGATAGATAGTTCTCCATTCCCTCACTTTCAATCTGAAGGTGTCCTCAGGTCTAAAATGAGTCTCCTGTAGACAGAAAATAGATGGGTCTTTTTTTTTTATTCATTCCGATACCCTCTCAGACAAACTAGATTTTTAACAAAAGACTGTAACAAGAGATTAAGAAGGGCATTATATCATAATTAAGGGGTCTATCCATAGAAAATATCTAACAGTTGTAAATATTTATACCCCTGTCTTGAACACCCAAATATATAAATCAATTAATAACAAACATAAATAAATTCATTAATTGTAATACAATAATAGGATGGGGTTTTAACACCCCAGTTATATCAATGGGCAGATAATCTAAGCAGAAAATAAATAAAGAAACTGACTTTGAATGACACATTGAACTGTATGGACTTAACAGATATATTCAGAACATTTTATCTGAAAATAGCAGAATACACATTCTTTTCAAGTGCACATGAAACATTATCCAGAATAAGATCACATACTGGGTCACAAATCATCTCTCAACAAGTACAAGCAGATTGAGATCATGCCATGTATTTTCAGACCACAACACTATGAAACTTGAAGTCAACCACAAGAAAAAAATTTGAAAGCCCTCAAATACATGGAGGTTAAAGAATATTCTACTAATGAATTAATCAGTAAATTAAAGAAGAAATAAAAAAATACATGGAAGCCAATGAAAATGAAAATATGACAGTCCAAACCCTTTGGGATGCCACAAAGGCAATCCTAGCAGGAAAATGCATTGCAATCCTGGCCTATTTCAAGAAGCAGGAAGGTCCCCAATAACAACTTAGCCTTACACCTAAAAAAGCTAGAAAAGGAACAGCAAATAAAACCTAAAGCCAGCAGAAGAAGGGAAATAATAAAGATTAGAGCAGAAATAAATGATATAGAAATCAAAAAACCCAGTAGAACAAATCAATGAAACTAAGAGCTGGTTCCTTAAAAGAATTAACAAAATTGATAACCCCCTAGCCAGACTTATCAAAAAGAAAAGATAAAGTACCCAAATAGATAAAGTCATGAATGAAAGATGAAAGATCACAATCAACACCACTGAAATACAAACAATTATAATACAATACTATGAAAAATTATATGCCAACAAACTGGACAATCTGGAAGAAATGGACAAATTCCTAGAAACTCACAACGTACCAAAATTGAATCAGGAAGAAATAGAAAATTTGAACAGATGCAAAATGAGCAAAGAAATTGAATCAGTTAATCAAAAATCTCCCAACAAAAAGGAGTCCTGGGCCAGATGGCTTCCCAGGGGAATTCTACCAGACATTTAAAGAAGAGTTAGTGCATATTCTTCTCAAACTGTTCCAGAAAATAGAAATGGAAAGAAAACTCCCAAACTCATTCTAAAAATCCAGCATTACCTTGATTCCAAAATCAGACAAATACCCTGCTAAAAAACATTATCACAGGCCAATATCCCTGAAGAACCTGGATGCAAAAATTCTAATAAAATACTATCAAATTGATTCATGGGACATTAAAAGAGTTATTCACCATGTTCCAGTGGGATTTATTCCTGGGCTGCAGGGCTGGTTCAATGTTTGCAAATCAATCAATGTGATATACCACGTTAATAAAATAAAAGATAAGAACTATATGATCCTGTCAATAGATACAGAAAAAGCATTTGACCAAATATGGCATCAATTTCTGATAAAAATCTCTCAACAAAGTAGAGATTGATGGTACATACCTCAACATCATAAAGGCCATATACAAAAGACCTGCAGCTAATATTGTCCTCAATGGGGAAAAACTGAAAGTTTTTCCCCTACAGTCAGAAGAATCAAGACAAAGGTGTCCACTCTCACCATTACTATTTAACATAGTACTAGAAGTCTTAGCATATGAAATCAGAAAACAAAAAGAAATAAAAGACATATAAATCATCAAGGAGAAAGTCAAACTTTCATTATTTGCAGATGACATGATACTCTACATAGAAAAACCGAAAGATTCCATGAAAAAATTGCTAGAGCTAATACATGAATTCAGCAAAGGCACAGGATGCAAAATCAACATATAGAAATCTGTTGAATTTATATACACCAATAATGAAGCAGCAGTAAAGAAATCAAGGAATAGATCCCATTTGCAACTACACCAAAAACAATAAGATATCAGGAATAAATCTAACTAAAGAAGTAAAATATCTATACTCTGAAAACTACAGAACACCTATGAAGTAAACTGAAGAGGACACAAAGAAATGGAAAAGAATTCCATGCTCATGGATTGAGAGAACAAACATTGTTAACGTGTCTATACTACTCAAAGCAATCCACACATTTTATGCAATCCCTATAAAATAACCACCAGCATTTTCTGCAGAGCTAGAAAAAAACAATCCTAAAATTTGTGTGGAATCACAAAAGACCATGAATAGCCAATCCTGAGAAAGAAAAACAAAGCTAGAAGCATCACAATTCTGGATTTCAGACTATATTACAAAGCTGTGGTCATCAAGACAGTATGGTACTAGCACCAAAACAGACACATAGGTCAATGGAACAGAATAGAAAACCCAGAAACAAATCCACATATATGGTCAACTCATCTTCAACAAAGCAGGAAAGAATATCCAATGGAAAAAAGACAGTCTTTTTAACAAATGTTGTTGGAGAAACTGGATGGCCACATGCAAAGGAGTGAAACTGGACCACTTCGCTACACCATACACAAAAATAAATTCAAAATGGATGAAAGACCTAAATATGAGACAAGAAACCAGCAAACTCCTAGAGGAGAACACAGGCAGCAACCTCTTTGACCTTGGCCAAAGCAACTTCTTATTAGATATGTTGCTGAAGGCAAGGGAAACAAAAGCAAACATGAACTATTGAGTCTTCATCAAGATTAAAATCTTTTGCACAGCAAAGGAAACTATCAGCAAAACTAAAAGCAGCCTATGGAATGGGAGAAGATATTTGCAAATGATATATCTGATAAAGGGTTAGTATCCAAAATCTATAAAGAATGTAATCAAACTCAATACCCAAAGAAGAAATAATGCAGTTAAGAAAGGGGCCAAAGAGAGGCACCTGGGTGGCTCAATAGGTTAAGCATCTGACTTCAGCTCAGGTCATGAACTTAGAGTTCATGAGTTCGAGCCCTGCATTGGGCTCTGTGCTGACAGCTTGGAGCCTGGAGCCTGCTTCAGATTCTGTGTCTCCCTCTCTCTCTGCCCCTCACTTGCTTTCACCCTGTCTCTCTCTCCCTCAAAATAAATAAACATTAAAAAAATTGTTTTAAAATGAAAGGGGCAGAATACACAAATAGACAATTTTCCAAAGAAGGCATCCAGATGGCTAACAGACACATGAAAAGATGCTCGACATCACTCATCCTCAGGGAAATGCAAATCACAACCACAATGAGATACCATCTCACACCTATCAGATTGGCTAAAATTAACAAGGCAAGAATCAACAGGTGTTGCCAATGATGTGTAGAAAGGGGAGCCCTCTTGCACTGCTGGTGGGAATGCAAACTGGTGCGGCTACTCTGTAGAATAGTATGAGGGTTCCTCAGAAAATTAAAAATAGAAGCACCTTAGAATTCAGCAATTACGCTAATATTTACCTGAAGGATACTAAATACAGATTCGAAGGGATACATGCATTCTAATGTTTATAGCAGCATTATCATCAATAGCCAAACTATGGAGAAAGCCCAAATATCTATCAACTGATGAATGGATAAAGATGTGGTATGTGTGGATATATATGTGTATAATATATATAAATATATATATATAATATATATGTGTGTATACATATATATGAATATATAATATATAAATGTGTATACATATATATGAATATATAATATATATATATAAATATGTATATATATAATATTCCCTTGTATATATACATACATACATACAAGGGAATATTACTTAGACATCAAAAAGAATGAAATCTTGCCATTTGCAATGGCGTGAATGGAGCTAGAATATATTAGGCTAAGTGAAATAAGCCAATCAGGGAAAGACAAATACCATATGACTTCACTCATATGTGGAATTTAAGAAACAAAACAGATAAACATATGGGAAGGAGGGGGAAAGAGAAGAGAGGGAAACAAACCACAAGAGACTCTTAATGATAGAGAACAAACTGTGGGTTGACAGAGGGAGGTGGGTGGGGAATATGGGCTAGATGGGTGATGGGTACAAAGGAGGGCACTTGTGATGAGCGCTGGGTGTTGTATGTAAGTGATGAATCACTGAATTCTACTCCTGAAACCAATATTGCACTGTATGTTAACTAAAAAAAAATTTTTTTTAAATAAAAAGAGTCAAATGCCTAACCAACTGAGCCACCCAGGCCCCCTTTGAGTGACTTAGATCTAAAATAAAAACTGATGGAAATACAAAGAGAAATTTATTTATTTGTTTTTAAGGTTTTTTTTTAATCCACTTAGTCAACATATAGTGTTATATACATTTTAAGTGTTCAATATAGTAATTCAACACTTCCATACAACATCCAGTGCCAATCATGACAAATGCATCCTTAATCCCCATCACCTATTTCACACATCTCCCTTCTGGTAACCATCAGTTTGTAACTTCACCATTATGAGTGAGAATTTTAATGGACATTTCTCAAAATTGACAGAGATCATGAAGATAAAAATAAGAAGAGCATTTGAATACTACAGACAACAAACTTCATGTGATAGATAATAGGTCTACTGACCCATGAGAGAATCTACATTATTTTCAACCATACATAGCATGGTCACAGAAATTGAGTATGTGTAAGCTATAAAGAAATTGTCAGGGCACTTGGGTAGCTCAGTTGGTTAAGCATACAACTTCGGCTTAGGTCATGAACTGGCTGTTCATGAGTTTGAGCCCCATATCAGGCTCTGTGCTGACAGCTCAGAGCCTGAGACCTGCTTCGGACTCTATGTCTCTCTCTCTCTCTCTCTGCCCCTCACCCACTCATGCTCTCTCTCTCTCTCTCTCTCAAAAATAAATAGACGTTTAAAGAATGTGTGTTTTTCAAAAATTGTCAACAAAATAAAAAAAATAGAAATCATGTTATAGGTCACACTGATCACAACACAACACAATAAAATTAAGAATTGACAACAGAAGATAATATATAAATATACTCAGAAATGATAAACTAGAAGTAAATGTTGTACAAAGTTTATCATGGTTAGTAATAGGAAAAGTACAAATAACCTAAATCCCCTTCATTAGGCAAATAGTTACAACCATGGTACATCCATAGTATGGGATGCCATGCAGCAGTTAAAAGAATGAGGTAGATTTATTATATACATAAACGTGAATGATATCCAAGATATGTTGATAAATGAAAAAGCAGTTTGAAGAGCAGTAATACACTGTATTACAGAGTTTATGAAAAAACCCACAAAATGAAATTACCTTTCTCATTAAATTAAATCCATTTCATACCTACACATACACATGATATGTAATACAAAGAAAACTGTAAAGGAAAATTCTGGGATATTAGATCAATGAGATAACAGTGATTGCCTCTGGGATGGGCCTGTCATTCAAGGTAATGTAGTCAAGATGTGGCTTCCCCTTTTGTAGCAATGTGGATGGAACTGGAGAGTGTAATGCTAAGTGAAACAAGTCATCCAGAGAAAGACAGACACAATATGTTTTCACTCTTATGTGGATCCTGAGAAACTTAACAGAGACCATGGGGGAGGGGAAGAAAAGAAAAAGTTAGAGAGGGAGGGAGCCAAACCATAAGAGACTCTTAAACACTGAGAATAAACTGAGGGTTGATGGGGGGTGGGAGAGAGGGGAAAGTGGGTTATGGGCATTGAGGAGGGCACATGTTGGGATGAGCACTGGGTGTTGTATGGAAACCACTTGACAATAAATTTCATATTAAAAAAAGAGGGGACTTCTCGTCACATGCATTGTTAGACATTCTGATAATGGTGACATATGTATGCACTATTGATACCATTTTTAAACCACTTAAAATAACAAGAAATGTAAGAAAAGAAAAACAGTTCTGGGTACCACTGTCCAACAGAAGTACAAGAAGGTTTGCTTGTAATTTTTTCTCTTCTTGTTCATTCTTCATCCTTCACATCCTCTACCAATGCTTACAGTGTCATGGACTTGACACGGACTGCTCATCATTTCCTGTTTTCATAGATTGTTGTGTCTCTATGTTAGCCAACTTCCAAGATGGTTGTCAGTGATTCTTGTCTCCTGGGAGCCACACTTTCATGCACCCACACCGAATCAAGGTGGACCTCCAGCCTCCATGGCTGAGAAATCATTGCAATTTCCATCTTGCTCTCTTCAACAACTCACGCTGAGGGAAGCCAGCCACCCTGCCCTAAGGATGCTCAAGTAGGCCATTGGAAGGGCCCATGGAGAGAGGTGCTAATGCTTCCCCCAAAGCCAGCACTACCTCAATAGCTATGTGAGGGGACTAGTAGGAGCTTCCCAAGCCAAGCTTCAGATGATGGCAGCCCAGGCAGATATCTGACTGTAGCCTCTTGAGAGACCCTGAACCAGAATCACCCAGTAAATTCCTGACCCACAGAAATCATGAGAGATAATGATTATTGCTGTTTTCCACCATTAAATTGTATGATACCTGTTATGCAACATTGTGGGACATTCTTCCAGGTACCCTCCATTCATAGCCATCTAATGATTTCAGCTATAATTGATTACCCTAATCAGCATCCAATGCCATAATCTGTGTTTGATGTTGGATCATCCCTCTCTGACCACTCATCTTTATTCACCTGCCTATGAGGCCCCCACCTAGGCCTGCCCCCTAGGATGAGGAAAGGCCATCAGCATGCTGGTGGTTGACCCAAGT